>NC_088406.1:3955876-4255876 GCF_034236695.1 Oncorhynchus nerka
TCAAACCAGTGTATTCACATGGAGCACACTGACCCCATCTGAATTACAGTTTGTATCAATGTGCCCCTGTTTGACGAGGTAAATGTGTTTCTAGTACAGTATGTGTTACTGCACTTCAGCTTTTAGCGGCCATGAAATGAACCATTATCATCATCATCATCATCATTATAACCAGATCAAGTACTCAAAACAACCACTCAGAGTTCAAGACATTAGATGTGTATTGACCATAGGTTGGCAGGGTAGCCTAGTGGTTAGAGCTGACAAGGTACAAATCTGTCATTCTGCCCTTGAACAGGCAGTTAACCCACTGTTCCTAGGCCGTCATTGAAAATAAG
This sequence comes from Oncorhynchus nerka, assembly GCF_034236695.1. Lineage (NCBI taxonomy): Eukaryota > Metazoa > Chordata > Actinopteri > Salmoniformes > Salmonidae > Oncorhynchus > Oncorhynchus nerka. The sequence goes on from NC_088406.1 coordinate 3,956,215, forward strand.
AATTTGTTCTTAACTGACTTTTGCCTAGTTAAATAAAGGTTTTAAAAAAAATATATATATATATATATATAAGTATTTGGACCCTTTGGATTTCTTCACATTTTATTGTGTTTCAAAGTTGTATTGAAAATGGATTTAATAGTTGTTGTTTTGTTTTTGCCAACAATGTACATAAAACTACTCTGTAATGTCAAAGCGGACAAAAAAAAAGTTTTTAAAAAAAATAAGATTTTTTAAAAAAATGTATAACTTACAGTATTAAGTATTCAGCTTGTTGATGTGATGTATGAATGAATAAAACTTCCTCTGTCCCCCCCCATACATACAACATCTGTAAGGTCCCTCAGTCAACTATTGAATTTCAAGCACAAATTCAACTACAAGTACCAGGGAGTTTTTCAAACTAATAAAAAAGGTAGTGATTGGTAGATGGGTAACAATAATACTTCAGACATTGAATCTTCCTTTAATTGGTCCATTTAATAAATATGCTGTGCATGATAGTTTAAACCACCCAGACACATCAAAGATACAGCCGTCCTTCTGAACTGAACTGCAGGACAGGAAGGACACTGCTCAGGGATGTTACCATAAGGCCATTGGTGATTTTAATTTTTTTTTAAAAGGAGTTCAATGGCTGTTATAGGAGTAAAGTGAGGATGGACCAACACTATTGTAGTGACTCTACAATTGTGACCTAAATGACAGATTGAAAATGATAATAATAAAGTAAAGTAATACTGCTAAAAAATAATGACAAAGGAATGCACATTTTAATAATTATTCCACTTTAATATAACAGAGATTTTGTAGATTGTTGACAAAAAAGACAATAACATCTGTTTTAATCCCACTTTGAAAGACAATAACATCTATTTTAATCCCACTTTGAAAGACAATAACATCTATTTTAATCCCACTTTGAAAGACAATAACATCTATTTTAATCCCACTTTGAAAGACAATAACATCTATTTTAATCCCACTTTGAAAGACAATAACATCTATTTTAATCCCACTTTGAAAGACAATAACATCTATTTTAATCCCACTTTGAAAGACAATAACATCTGTTTTAATCCCACTTTGAAAGACAATAACATCTATTTTAATCCCACTTTGAAAGACAATAACATCTGTTTTAATCCCACTTTGAAAGACAATAACATCTGTTTTAATCCCACTTTGAAAGACAATAACATCTGTTTTAATCCCACTTTGAAAGACAATAACATCTGTTTTAATCCCACTTTGAAAGACAATAACATCTGTTTTAATCCCACTTTGAAAGACAATAACATCTATTTTAATCCCACTTGAAAAAGACAATGAAAGACAATAACATCTGTTTTAATCCCACTTTGAAAGACAATAACATCTGTTTTAATCCCACTTTGAAAGACAATAACATCTATTTTAATCCCACTTTGAAAGACAATAACATCTGTTTTAATCCCACTTTGAAAGACAATAACATCTGTTTTAATCCCACTTTGAAAGACAATAACATCTGTTTTAATTCCACTTTGAAAGACAATAACATCTATTTTAATACCACTTTGAAAGACAATAACATCTATTTTAATCCCACTTTGAAAGACAATAAAATCTATTTTAATCCCACTTTGAAAGACAATAAAATCTATTTTAATCCCACTTTGAAAGACAATAAAATGTGAAGAAATCCACTCAGTAACGACCTACTCCCCATCCCTACTCCCTACTCCCCATCCCTACTCCCTACTCCCCATCCCTACTCCCTACTCCCCATCCCTACTCCCCATCCCTACTCCCCATCCCTACTCCCTACTCCCCATCCCTACTCCCTACTCCCCATCCCTACTCCTACTCCCCATCCCTACTCCCTACTCCCCATCCCTACTCCCTACTCCCCATCCCTACTCCCTACTCCCTACTCCTCATCTCTACTCCCCATCCCTACTCCCTACTCCCCATCCCTACTCCCTACTCCCCATCCCTACTCCCTACTCCCCATCCCTACTCCCTACTCCCCATCCCTACTCCCTACTCCCCATCCCTACTCCCCATCCCTACTCCTACTCCCCATCCCTACTCCCTACTCCCCATCCCTACCCTCCCCATCCCTGCTCCCTACTCCCCATCCCTACTCCCCATCCCTATCCCCCTACTCCCCATCCCTACTCCCTACTCCCCATCCCTACTCCCCCATCCCTACTCCCTACTCCCCATCCCTACTCTACCCTATCCCCATCCCTACTCCCATCCCTACTCCCTACTCCCCATCCTACTCCCTACCCTCCATCCCTACTCCACATCCCTATCCTACTCCTGCTCCCATCATCCCTACTCCCCATCCCTACTCCTACTCCCCATCCCTGCTCCCTCCTATTTATCCCCTCCTACTCCCCATCCCCTACTCCCCATCCCTTTCTACTCCCCATCCCTAATCCTGCTCCCCATCCCTACTCCCTACTCTCCCCCATCCCTACTCCCTACTCCCCATCCCTGCTCCTTTCCCCATCCCTATCTCCCCATCCCTCTTCCTACTCCCCATCCTAATCCCTGCTCCCCATCCCTGCTCCCTACTCCCCATCCCTATTCCCTACTCCCCATCCCTACTCCTACTCCCCATCCCTGCTCCCTACTCCCCATCCCTACACCCCATCCCTACTCCCTGCCCCATCCTAATCCCTACTCCCCATCCCTACTCCCTCTCTGCTCCCCATCCCTACTCCTGCTCCCATCCCTGCTCTACTCCCCATCCCTGCTCCTACTCCCCATCCCTGCTCCTGCTCCCCATCCTACTCCCCATCCCTATCCCCCATCCCTGCTCCCTACTCCCCCATCCCTGCTCCTGCTCCCCATCCCTACTCCCTGCTCCCCATCCCTACTCCCTACTCCCCATCCTGCTCCCCGTCCCTATCCTGCTCCCCATCCTGCTCCCCGTCCCTGCTCCTGCTCCCCCATCCTGCTCCCTGCTCCCCCATCCTACTCCTACTCCCCATCCCTGCTCCTGCTCCCCATCCCTGCTCCCTACTCCCCATCCTACTCCCCATCCCTACTCCTGCTCCTATCCTGATCCCTCTCCCTAATCCTACTCCCTACTCCCCATCCCTCCCTACTCCCATCCCTGCTCCTACTCCCCATCCCTGCTCTTATCCCCTCCTACTCCCTATCCTGTCTGTCCCTACTCCCCATCCTGTTCTCTTACATCCCCTCTCTGCTCCCCATCCCTGCTCCCCGTCCTACTCCCCATCCCCCGTTCCTGCTCCTCCCCATCCCTATTCCTATTCCCATCCCTACTCCCACTCCCCATCCCTACTCCCCGTCCCCTGCTCCCCATCCCTCTCCCTACTCCCCATCCCTACTCCTATCTCCCCATCCTATCTCCCTCATCCCATCCCTGCTCCCTACTGCCCATCCCTTCTATCCCATCCCTGCTCCCCCATCCCCTCCCTCCTCCCCATCCCTGCTCCCTGCTCCCCATCCCTACTCCCTACTCCCCATCCTGCTCTACTCCCATCCTACTCCCTACTCCCATCCCTACTTCCTGTGCCCATCCCTACTCCCCCATCCTACTCCTACTCCCATCCCCTACTCCTGCCCATCCCTACTCCCCATCCTACTCCCTATCTCATTCCCCTATCCCCATCCCTACTCCCTACTCCCCATCCCTACTCCTACTCCCCATCCCTATCTCCCTACTCCCCATCCCTACTCCCTACTCCCCATTTCCTATCTCCTACTCCCCATCCCTTCCTTCTCTCATCCTACTCCCTACTCCCCCATCCTACTCCCTACTCCCTACTCTCTCCCCATCCCTCTCTACTCCCCATCCCTGCTCCCTACTCCCCCATCCTTAATCCTACTCCCCATCCTACCTCTCCCATCCCTATCCCCTACATCCCCATCCCTACTCCTACTCCCCATCCCTACTCCTACTCCCCATCCCTACTCCCTACTCCCTACTCCCCATCCTACTCCTACTCCCCATCCCTACTCCCTACTCCCCATCCCTACTCCCTACTCCCCATCCCTACTCCTACTCCCCATCCCTAATCCCTACTCCCCATCCCTACTCCCTATCCCTACTCCTACTCCCCATCCCTATCCTACTATCCATCCCTACTCCCCATCCCTACTCCCTACTCCTACTCCCCATCCCCTCCCCCATCCCTACTCCCTACTCCCCATCCTAATCCTACTCCTTACTCCCCATCCCTACTCCCTACTCCCCATCCCTACTCCCTACATCCCTACACCCTACTCCCCCATCTCTACTCCTACTCCCCATCCCTACTCCTACTCCCCATCCCTACCTCCGTCCCTACCCCATCCCTGCTCCTACTCCCCATCCCTACTCCCTACTCCCTACTCCCCATCTCTACTCCCCATCCCTACTCACTCCCCATCCCTATATCCCCATCCCTACACCCTACTCCCCATCTCTACTCCCTACTCCCCATCCCTACTCCTACTCCCCATCCCTACTCCCTACTACTCCCATCTCTACTCCCCATCCTACTCCCTATCCCTATCCCTACTCCCCATCCCTACTCCCCATCCCTACCCTACTCCCCATCCTACTCCTACTCCCCATCCCTACTCCTACTCCCAATCCCTGCCTCCATCCTACTCCCATCCCATCCCTACTCCCCATCCCTACTCCCCATCCCCTACTCCCCATCCTACTCCCTACCCCATCCCTACTACTCCCCATCTAATCCTACACCCCCCCTACTTCCCCATCCTACTCCCTACTCCCCATCCCTAATCCTGCTCCCTACTCCTATCCCTTCTCTCCCCATCCCCATCTACCTACTCCCCATCCTATCCCTACTCCCCATCCCTCCTCCAATCCCCATCCCTACTCCTACCCCCATCCCTACTCCCTACTCCCCATCTCTACTCCCCATCCCTACTCCCCATCCCTACTCCCATCCTACTCCCCACTCCCATCCACATCTTGGTCCCTCCCTACTCCCCATCCCTCCTCCCTACTCCCCATCCCTCCTCCTATCCCCATCCCCCCATCCTACTCCCCATCCTACTCCTACTCCCCATCCCTACTCCCTACTCCCCATCTCTACTCCCCATCCCTCTCCCTGCTCCTACTCCCCATCCCTACTCCCCATCCCTACTGCTCCCCATCCCTACTCCTACTCCCAATCCTACTCCTACTCCTACTCCCCATCCCCCTACTCCTAACTCCCCATCCCTACTCCCCATCTCTACTCCCCACCCTACTCCCTACTCCCCATCCCTACTCCTACTCCCCATCCCTACTCCCATCCCTACTCCCCTACTCCCCATCCTACCCTACTCCCCATCCCTTCTCCTCCACATCCCTATCTCACTCCCCATCCCTACTCCCATTTCCACATCCCCTAGCACCCCATCCTCCCTCCCCATCCCTCTCCTTTACTCCCATCCATCCCTACTCCCCATCCCTACTCCCATCCCCATCTCCCATCCCTACTCCCATCCCATCCTACTCCCCCATCCCACTACTCCCTACTCCCCATCCCTACTCCTACTCCCCATCCCTTCTACTCCCCATCCTACTCCCTTCTATCCATTTCCATCATCTCCCACTCCTACTCCCCATCCCTACTCCCTGCTCCCCATCCCTATCCCTACTCCCATCCCATCCCTACTCCCCATCCCTACTCCCTTCTCCCCATCCTAATCCCTTTCCTATCCTACTCCCCATCCCTATCCTACTCCCCATCCCTCTAATCATCTCTCCCTACTCCCCATCCCTACTCCCATCCCTACTCCTACTCCCCATCCCTACTCCCTACTCCCCATCCCTACTCCCATCTCCATCCCTATCCTACTCCCCATCCCTACTCCTACTCCCCATCCCTACCCCCTACTCCCCATCCTACTCCTACTCCCCATCCCTAATCCTACTCCCCATCCCTACTACTATCCCATCCTGCCCATCCCTACTCCCTACTCCCCACTCCTACTCCCATCCCTACTCCCTATCCCTATCCTACTCCCCATCCCTACTCCCTCCCATCCCTACTCCCCCATCCCTACTCCCCTACTCCCCATCCCTACTCCTACTCCCCATCCCTACTCCCCTACTCCCTACTCCCTACTCCCTATCCCCATCCCTACTCCCCATCCCTACTCCTACTCCCCATCCCTATCTCCCCATCCCATCCCTACTCCCTACTCCCCATCCCTACTCCCCATCCCTACACCCCTACTCCCCCATCCCTACTCCCTACTCCCCATCCCTACTCCCTACTCCCCATCCCTACTCCCCATCCCTACTCCCTATCTCCCTATCCCCTCCCTACTCCCCATCCCTACTCCCCATCCTAACTCCTACTCCCTATCTTCCCCATCCCTACTCCTTTACTCCCCTCCCTATATCCCCATCCCTACACCCTACTCCCCATCTCTACTCCCTACTCCCCATCCCTACTCCCTACTCCCCATCCCTACTCCCGTCCTACTCCCTATCCCTGCTCCCTACTCCCCATCCCTACTCCCTACTCCCTACTCCCCATCTCTACTCCCCATCCTTTCTCCCTACTCCCCATCCTCCCCATCCCTACTCCCATCCCTATCCTTTAATCCCTCCCCCTCTCCTGCTCCCCATCCCTACTCCCTATCCCCATGCCTACTCCCCCCCATCTCCCTACTCCCCATCCCTACTCCTACTCCCCATCCCTACTCCCCACATCCCTACTCCCTACTCCTACTCCCCATCCCTACTCCTACTCCCATCCCTATTCCCTACTCCCCATCCCTACTCCCTACTCCCCATCCTACTCCCATCCCTACTCCCTACTCCCCCCATCCCTACTCCTACTCCCCATCCCTGCTCCCTACCCCCATCCCTACTCCCTACTCCCCATCCCTACTCCTACTCCCCATCCATACTCCCTACTCCCCATCCTACTCCCCATCCCTCCCCCATCCTCCTACTCCTACTCCCTACTCCCCCCTACTCCTACTCCCCATCCTACTCTACTCCCCATCCCTACACCCTACTCCTCATCTCTACTCCCTACTCCCCATCCCTACTCCTACTCCCCATCCCTACTCCCGTCCCTACTCCCCATTCCCACTCCTACTCCCCATCCCCACTCCTACTCCCCATCCCTACTCCCTACTCCCCATCCTACTCTACTCCCTACTCCCTACTCCCATCCTACTCCTACTCCCCATCCCTACTCCCTCCTACTCCCCATCCCTACTCCTACTCCCCATGCCTACTCCCCATCTCATCCCACCCCTACTCCCTACTCCCCATCCTACTCCCTACTCCCCATCCCTACTCCCCACTCCCCTCCTCTCCCTACCCCCATCCCTACTCCCTACTCCCCATCCTACTCCCTACTCCCCATCTCTCTCCTACTCCCCATCCCTACTCCTACTCCCCATCCCTACTCCTACTCCCATCCCTACTCCCCATCCTACTCCCTACTCCCCATCCCTACTCTACTGCCCATCCTACTCCCCATCCCTACTCCACTCCCCATCCCCATCTCCCTACTCCCCATCCCTACTCCTACTCCCCATCCCTACTCCCTACTCCTACCCCCTACTCCCTGTCTACTCCCCATCCTACTCCCTCCCCATCCCTACTCCCCATCCCTACTCCTACTCCCCATCCCTACTCCCTACTCCCTACCCCCTACTCCCTACTCCCTACTCCCCATCCTACTCCCTACTCATCCCTCTCTCCCTACTCCCCATCCTTGCTCCCTACTCTCCATCCCTACTCCCCATCCCTATCCTACTCCCCATCCCTACTCCCTACTCCCCATACCTACTCCTGCTCTGCTCCCCGTCCCTGCTCCCTGCTCCCCGTCCCCTGTCCCTGCTCTACTCCTCATCTCTACTCCCCATCCCTACTCCCCATCTACTCCCCATCCCTGCTCTCTCTCCTACTCCCCATCCCTGCTCCCTACTCCCCTCCCTCTCCCATCCTCATCCTGTCCTGCTCCCCATCCCTGCTCCTACTCCCCATCCCTGCTCCCTGCTCCCCGTCCCTCTCCCTACTCCCCATCCCTGTCTACTCCCCATCCTACTCCCCATCCTACTCCCTCTCTCTACCCCATCCCTGTCCTACTCCCCATCCCTGCTCCTACTCCCCCGTCCCTGCTAACTCCCATCCCCATCCCGTCTCTCTCCCCATCCTCATCCTCTACTCCCCATCCCTACTCCTACTCCCCATCCCTGCTCCTGCTCCCCATCCCTACTCCCTACTCCCCATCCCTGCTCCCTACTCCCCACTCCCATCCCTACTCCCTGTCCATCCCTATCCCCAGTCCCTGCTCCTACTCCCCTTCCATCCCTACTCCCCCATCCCTACTCTACTACTCCCCATCCCTGCTCCATCTCTGCACCCATCCCTACTCCCCACATCCTACTCCTCCCCATCCTACTCCCCATCCCTGCTCCCTCCTGCTCCCCATCCCTGTCCCTGCTCCCCATCCCTGCTCCTACTCCCCATCCCTACTCCTACTCCCCATCCTACTCCCTGCTCCCCCCGTCCCTACTCCTACTTCCCGTCCCTGTCCCCATCCCTACTCTGCTCCCCATCCCTACTCCTTTACTCCCATCCTGCTTACTCGTCCATCCCGTCCTTCTCCCCTCCCTATCTCCCCCATCCCTGCTCTCCCCATCCCTACTCCCTGCTCCCTACGTCCCTACTCCCTACTCCCCATCCCTATCTCCCTCTTCCCCTGTCCCCTCCCCATCCTCTCCTACTCCCCATCCCTCCCCTGCTCCCTGCCCCTGCTCCTGCTCCCCATCCCTGCTCCCTACTCCCCATCCCATCCTGCTCCCCATCCTTGCTCCCTACTCTCCATCCTCCTCGTCCCTGTCCTGCTCCATCCCTGCTCCTACTGTCCCCCATCCCTGCTCCCTCTCCCCATCCCTACTCCTGCTATCGTCCCCATCCCTGCTCCACTCCCTGCTCCCCCATCCCTACTCCCCTACTCCCACTCCTCATCTCTACTCCCCATCCCTGCTCCTACTCCCCATCCCTATCTCCCTCCCCATCCCTGCTCCCCCGTCCCTGCTCCCCCGTCATCTCCCTGCTCCACGTCCTCCCTCTCCCCTCCCTGCTCCTCATCTCCCCATCCCTGCTCCCTAACTCCCCATCCTACTCCTACTCCCATCCCTGCTCCTTCCTGCTCCCCGTCTCTACTCCATCCCCCTCTCCCTGTCATCCGTCCCTACTCCTGTCATCCCTGCTCCTCTCCTCCCCCTGATCCCTGCTCCCCTCCCTGTCCTTATCTGACTCCCTGTCCTCTTTATCCCTACTCCCCGTCCCATCCTCCTGCTCCCCGTCCCTACTCCCTCTCCCCTTACCTGCTCTACTCCCTGCTCCCCATCCCTACTCCCTCTCCCCATCCGTCTCTACTCCTACTCCTCATCTCTACTCCCCATCCCTACTCCCCTATCCCCATCCCTCTCCTACTCCCCATCCTACTCCCATCCCTATCTACTCCCCATCCCTACTCTCTACTCCCACTCCTCATCTCTGCTCCCCATCCCTACTCCCTGCTCCCCATCCCTACTCCTACTCCCCGTCCCTGCTCCTATCTCCCCATCCTATCCCTGCTCCTACTCCCCATCCCTACTCCCCTACTCCCTATCCTCCCCATCCCTACTCCCTACTCCCTCCTACTCCCCATCCCTCCCCTGTCCCATCTCTACTCCCCATCCCTACTCCCCACCCCCATCTACTCCCCATCCCTCTCCTGTCCCCATCCCTGCTCCCCATCCCTGCTCCCTGCACCCCATCCCTGCTCCTGCTCCCCATCCCTGCTCCCCCTGCTCCCCATCCCTACTCCCTCCCCATCCCTACTCCTACTCCCCATCCCTACTCCCTACTCCCCATCCCTACTCCCCATCCCTACTCCCTACTCCCTACTCCCCATCCCTACTCCCCATCCTACTCCCCATCCCTACTCCCTACTCCCCATCCCTACTCCCTACTCCCCCATCCCTACTCCTATCCCCATCCCCCTGCTCCCCATCCCTGCCCCTACTCCCATCCCTGCTCCCCTCCCTCCCTACTCCCCATCCCTACTCCCCATCCTACTCCTACTCCCATCCCTACTCCTACTCCCTCCCCCCCTACTCCCCATCCCTACTCCCCATCCCTACTCCCTACTCCATCCCCTACTCCCCATCCTTTACTCCATCTACTCCCTACTCCCATCCCTCTGCCCTACTCCCCATCCCTCCCCCATCCCTACTCCCCCTACTCCCCATCCCATCCCTGCTCTACTCCCCATCCCTACTCCCTACTCCCCATCCCTACCCCTACTCCCTACTCCCATCTCTGCTCCCCATCCCTACTCCCCCCATCCCTACTCTACTCCCCATCCCTATCTCCCCATCCCTACTCCCTACTCCCTACTCCTCATCTCCATCCCTACTCCCTACTCCCCATCCCTACTCCCTACTCCTCTTCCCCATCCCTACCCTATCCATCCTACTCCCTACTCCATCCCTCCTCATCCTTTACTCCCCCATCCCTACTCCTACTCCCCATCCTACTCCCTACTCCCTACTCCCCATCCCTACTCCCTACTCCCCATCCCTACTCCCTACTCCCCTACTCCTATCTCTATCCCCCATCCTACTCCTACTCCCCATCCTACTCCCCCATCCCTACTCTACTCCCATCCCTACTCCCTACTCCCTCCCACCCTATCCCCCTACTCCCCATCCCTACTCCCTACTCCCCATCCCTACTCCCTACTCCCATCCCTACTCCCTACTCCCCATCCCTACTCCCTACTCCCCATCCTATCCTACTCCTACTCTCTACTCCCTATCCCTGCTCCCCATCCTAATCCTACTCCCCATCCTACTCCCCATCCCTACTCCTACTCCCATCCTCCATCCCTACTCCCTACTCCCCATCCCTACTCCTACTCCCTATCCCCCCATCCCTCCCTTTGTCCCATCCCTCTCCCCATCCCTACCCCTACTCCCATCCCCTACTCCCCATCCCTACTCCCTACTGCCCATCCTACTCCCCATCCCTCTCCTACTCCCCATCCCTACTCCCCATCCCTACTCCCCTACTCCCCATCCCTACTCCCTACTCCCATCCCTACTCCCCATCCCTACTCCCTACTCCCCATCCCTACTCCCTACTGCCCCATCCCCACTCCCCATCCCTACTCCTTCTCCCATCCTACTCCCTCTCCACCTCCCCTACTCCATACTCCCCATCCCTACCTCCTACCCCCATCCCTACTCCCCATCCCCTACTCCCTATCCCTACCCCCTCCCCATCCCTCCCTCCTACTCCCCATCCCTAATCTTACTCCCCATCCCTACTCCCCCATCCCTACTCCTACTCCCCATCCCTACTCCTACTCCCATCCCTACTCCTACTCCCTACTCCCTACTCTCCTATCCCCATCCTACTCCCCATCCCTACTCCCTACTTCCCCATCCCTACTCCTACTCCCCATCCCTACTCCTACTCCCCATCCCTACTCCCCTACTCCCCATCCCTACTCCCCATCCCTACACCCTACTCCCCATCTCTACTCCCTACTCCCCATCCCTACTCCTACTCCCCATCCCTACTTCCCGTCCCTACTCCCCATCCCTACTCCCTACTCCCCATCCCTACTCCCTACTCCCTACTCCCCATCTCTACTCCCCATCCCTACTCCCCATCCCTACTCCCTACTCCCCATCCCTACTCCCCATCCATACACCCTACTCCCCATCTCTACTCCCTACTCCCCATCCCCATCTCTACTCCCCATCCCTACTCCCCCGTCCTACTCCCCATCCCTACTCCCTACTCCCCATCCCTACTCCCTACTCCCCATCCCTACTCCTACTCCCATCCCCTCTCCTCCTACTCCCATCTACTCCCCACCCCCTACTCCCTACTCCCCATCCCACTCCTACTCCCCCCATCCCTACTCCCCATCCCTACTCCCTACTCCCTACTCCCCATCCCCATCCCTACTCCCCATCCCTACTCCCTACTCCAAATCCCTACTCCTACTCCCCCCATCCTACTCCTACTCCATCATCCCTGCTCCCATCCCTACTCCCTACTCCCCATCCCTACTCCCTACTCCCATCCCTACTCCCCATCCCTGCTCCTGCTCATCCCTGCTCCCTACTCCCATCCTATCACTCCTGCTCCCCATCTACTCCCCACCCCTACTCCCTGCTCCCCATCCTACTCCTACTCCCTACTCCCATCCCTACTCCCCATCCCTACTCCTACTCCCCATCCCCTGCTCCCATCCCTAATCCCTACTCCCATCCCTACTCCCCACCCTACTCCCCATCCCATCCCCTCCTACTCCCCCTACTCCTATCTCCCTACTCCCCATCCCTACTCCTACTCCCCCATCCCTACTCCCCATCCTACTCCCCATCCCGTCCTACTCCTCATCCCTACTCCCCATCCCTACTCCCTACTCCCCATCCTTTACTCCCTACTCCCCCATCCCTACTCCCTACTCCCTATCCCTACTCCCATCCCTACTCCTATCCCCATCCCTACTCCCATCCTACTCCCCCCCCCTTTATCCCTACTCCCATCCCTACTCCCCATCCCTACTCCCTACTCCCCATCCCTACTCCCTATCCCATCCCCTCCCCTCCCCATCCCTCCTTACTCCCCATCACCATCCTACTCCTTTACTCCTACTCCCCATCCCTACTCCTACCCCATCCCTACTCCCTACTCCCCATCCCTACTCCCCATCCCTACTCCCTACTCCCCATCCCTACCATCCTGCTCCCTACTCCCCATCCCTACTCCTATCCTCCCCATCCCTACTCCTTTACTTCCCATCCTACTCCCCTCCCTACTCCCCATCTCCCCATCCTACTCCCTACTCTCCCCATCCCTCCCTACTCCCACCTCGTCCATCTCTGCCCCTGTCTCCTGTCCCTCCCCATCCTACTCCCTACTGCCCATCCCTGCTCGATCCCCACTGCTCTGCTCCATCCCCATCCCCATCCCTACTCCCTATCCCCATCCCCTACTCCCCACGTCCTACTCCCCACTCCTGCTCTCCCTATCCCTACTCCCTACTCCCCATCCCAACTCCCTACTCCCATCCCTACTCCCATCCCTACTCCCTACTCCTCATCTCTCCCTACTCCCCATCCCCCTCTCCCATCCCTCCTGCTCCCTGCTCCCCCTTCCCCATCCCTATCCCTCCCCTACTCCTATCCCCACTCCTGATCCCTACTCCCATCGTCCTCTTTACTTTATCCACTCCCTATCCTTCCCTACTCCCATCCCTGTCATTTCCACATCCCTGCTCCTACTCCCCATCCCTTCCTGCTCCCCCATCCCTACTCCCTACTCCCCATCCCTACTCCCTACTCCCTCATTATTTCCTGCTCCCCATCCTGCTCCCCACCCCCTACTCCCTGCTCCCCATCCCTACTCCCCGTCCCTGCTCCCATCCCTGCTCCCCATCCCGTCTCCCTGCTCCCCATCCCCACTCCCTGCTCCCCATCCCTACTCCTACTCCCATCCCCCTCCCCCTGCTCCCCCATCCCTGTCCTCCTACTCCCGTCCCTGCATCCCCCTACTCCCCATCCCTACTCCTCTCCCCATCCCTGCTCCCCTACTCCCCATCCTACTCCTCACTCCCCATCCTATCCCCATCCCTACTCCCCATCCCTAATCCCTATCCCATCCCTATTCCCCTACTCCTATCCCTACTCCTGCTCCCCAGTCCCTGCTCCTGCTCCTACTCCCCATCCCTACTCCCCTCCCCTCCTACTCCCTGCTCCCTGCTCCCCTCTCCTCCCTGCTCCCCATCCCTGCTCCCCTCCCCTGCTCCCCATCCCTGCTCCCCCTACTCCCCATCCCTGCTCCTCCCTATCCCTGCTTCCCTGCTCCCCCCCTGCTCCCCGTCCCACTCCTGCTCCCCATCCTGCTCCCCATCCCCATCCCTACTCCCCATCCCTACTCCCTATCCCTGCTCCCCATCCTTACTCCCTACTCCCCATCCCTACATCCCCTCATCCCCATCCCCATCTCTACTCCCTGCTCCCCATCCCTACTCCCTACCCATCCTATCCCTACTCCCCATTCCCCATCCTACTCCCCATCTACTCCCTATCCATCCCTACTCCTGCTCCCCATCCCTACTCCCGTCCCTCTCATTTCCCTACTCCCCATCCTCTCCTACTCCCCATCCCTACTCCCCATCCCTGCTCTACTCCCCATCCCTACTCCCTACTCCCTCTCCCCTCCTCTCCATACCCCCATCCCTACTCCCTATCCATCCCTACTCCCCATCCCTGCTCCCTCCCCATCCCTGCTCCCATCCTTATCCCTTTCCCCATCTCTACTCCCATCCTGTCTCCTCCCTGCTCCCATCCCTACGTCCTGCCCCATCCTCCTACATCCTCCCTCATCCCCATCCCTACTCCCCATCCTACTCCCTATCCCATCACTCCCCATCCCTACTCCCTTCATCCCTGCTCTCTCCTCCATCTACTCCCTACTCCCCATCCCTGCTCCTCCTCGTCCCCTGCTCCCATCCCTACTCCTACTCCCCATCCCTATCCCCTGCTCCCCTGTCCCCATCCTGCTCCTGCTCCCATCCCTGCTCCTACTCTCCCGTCCTATCCCCATCCCTACTCCTGTCCCCCATCCTACTCCCCATCCCCGTCCCCATCCTACTCCCTACTCCCATCCTCTACTCCCCGTCCTGCTCCTATCTCTGCTCATCCTACTCCCCATCCCTACTCCCTCTCCCCATCCCTGCTCTACTCCCCATCCTACTCCCTACTCCCCATCCCTAATCTGCTCCTACTCCCCATCCCTACTCCCCATCCCTGCTCCTACTCCTATCAATCTGCTCCCATCTCTCCTACTCCCCATCCCTGCTCCCCATCCCCATCCTACTCCCTGTCATCCTGCTCCCCATCCCTACTCCTGCTCCCCATCCCTACTCTATCCTTCTCCCCATTTCCCTGCTCCCATCCCTACTCCCCATCCCTACTCCCTGCTCCCCATCCCATCCCCGTCTCACCCCATCCCTATCTCCTGTCATCCCCATACTCCCCATTTACCCGTTTACTCCATCTCCATTTCACTATCCCTACTCCCATCCCTACTCCCATCCCTATCCCTACTCCCATCCCTACTCCCTACTCCCCATCCCTACTCCTGCTCCTATCCCTACTCCATCCCTACTCCCCATCCCCCTTCCCCCATCCTACTCCCTACTCCCCATCCCTGCTCCCTGCTCTCCATCCCCTGCTTACTTCCCATCCCTACTCCCCATCCTCCCTTATCCCTACTCCCCCGTCCCTACTCCATCCTCTCCCTCCCTCCCATCCTATCTACTCCCCATCCCTACTCCCCATCCCCATCCCTCTCCACATCCCTACTCCCTACTCCCCATCCCTACCCCATCCCTACTCCCTACTCCCCATCCCCTACTCCCCATCCCTACTCCCTACTCCCCATCCCTACTTCCTACTCCCATCCCTACTCCCATCCCTACTCCCCTCTCCCCCATCCCTACTTCCTGCTCCCCATCCCTACTCCCTACTCCCCATCCCTACTCCCCGTTCCTACTCCCCACTCCCCCATCCCTACTCCCTACTCCCCATCCCTCCCTACTCCCCTCCCATCCTACTCCCATCCTACTACTCCCATCCCTTTCCCATCCTCCCTACCCCTCCCCTTCTCCCATCCCTACTCCCTACTCCCATCCTACTCCTACTCCCATCCTTTACTCCCTACTCCCCATCCTGCTCATCCCATCCTCCTTCATCCTCCATTACTCCCTACTCCTGTCATCCCTACTCCCTACTCCCCACTCTGTCCCATCCTACTCCCTGTCCCCCATCCCTACTCCCTATCCCATCTGCTCCCCATCCCTACTCCACTCCCCATCCTACTCCCCCATCCCTACTCCCTACTCGTCCCATCCCTCTCCCTACTCCCTATCCCCTATCCTCCCCATCTCCTATCCCTACTCATCCTACTCCCTATCCCTAGTTCCTCCCCATCCCTACTCCCTCCCCATCCTACTCCCCTCCCCATCCCCTTTACCCTACTCCCCATCCCTACTCCCTACTCCATCCCTACTCCCCATCCCTACTCCCTACTCCCCATCCTATCTACTCCCCATCCCCTACTCCTACTCCCATCCCTACTCCCATCCCTCTTATCTCCTACTCCCTATCTCCCTACTCCCATCCCTACTCCCCATCCCTACTCCCTACTCCTCCCATCCCTATCCTCCCATCCCTACTCCCCATCCTACTCCCTACTCCCCATCCCTACTCCCTATCCCATCCCTACTCCCCATCCCTACTCCCTATCCCCATCCCTATCCCTACTCCCTACTCCCCATCCCTACTCCCTACTCCCCATCCCTACTCCCTACTCCTATTTCCCCATCCCTACTCCCCCATCCCCTATCCCTCCCTTTACTCCCCCATCCCTACTCCTACTCCCCATCCTACTCCTACTCCCATCCCTACTCCCTACTCCCCCATCCCTCTCCCTACTCCCCCATCCCTACTCCCTACCCCCATCCCTACTCCCTACTCCCATCCCTACTCCCATCCCTACTCCCTCCCCATCCCTACTCCCTACTGCCCCCATCCCTACTCCCCATCCCTCCCTACTCCCCACTCCCCATCCCTACTCCTTCTCCCCATCCCTCTCACTCCCTACCCCTACTCCCATCCCCACGTCCTACTATCCCTACTCCCCATCCCTACTCCTACTACCCCATCCCTACCCCTACTCCCTACTCCCCATCCCTACTCCTACTCCCCATCCCTAATCCCTACTCCCCATCCCTACTCCCCATCCCTACTCCCCTCCCTACTCCCCATCCCTACTCCCCATCCCTTTCCCTACTCCCCATCCCTACTCCCTACTCCCCATCCTACTCCCTACTCCCCATCCCTACTCCCCTACTCCCCATCCCTACTCCCCATCCCCCCATCCCTACTCCCCCATCCCTACTCCCTACTCCCTACTCCCTACTCCCCCATCCCTACTCCCTACTCCCCCATCCCTACATCCCTACTCCCTTCTCCCCATCCTACTACTCCTACTCCATCCCTACTCCCTACTCCCCCCCCCTACTCCCCCCCATCCCTACTCCCATCCCTACTCCCTACCCCATCCCTACCCCTACTCCCTACTCCCTACTCCCTCTATCCTGCTCCCCATCCTTCCCCACTCCCCATCCCTACTCCCCATCCCTACTCCCCCCTACTCCCTACTCCCCATCCCTACTCCCCATCCCTCCCTACTCCCTACCCCATCCCACTCCCCCTACTCCCTACTCCCCATCCCTAATCATACTCCCATCCCCTACTCCCTACCATCCCTACCCCTACTCCCCATCCTACCCCATCCCTCCATCCCCATCTCCCCTCCTTTACTCCCCCCATCCCTACTCCTATCCCTACCCCATCCCTACTCCCCCATCCCTACTCCCTACTCCCCCGTCCCTACTCCCTACTCCCCATCTCTACTCCCCCATCCCTACTCCCCGTCCCTACTCCCTACTCCCCATCCCTACTCCCCATCCATCCCCCTACTCCCCATCCCATCCCTACTCCCCATCCTCCCCATCCTACTCCCCCATCCTAGGTCCTACTCCCCCATCCCTGCTCCCTGTCTCCCCATCCCTGCTCCCTGCTCCCCATCCCTGCTCCTGCTCCCATCCCTGCTCCCTCCCCGTCCCCCATCCCTACTCCCTGTCCCATCCCTACTCCTACTCCCATCCCTACTCCCCATCCCATCCCTGCTCCCTGCTCCCATCCCTGCTCCTACTCCCATCCCCTCCCCATCCCTACTCCCCCGTCCCTGCTCCTACCCCCATCCCTACTCATCCCCATCCCTACTCCCCGTCTCTGCTCCCCTCCCTATCCCCTCCTACTCCCATCCCTACTCCCATCTCTCCACTCATCTCCCCATCCTGCTCCCCCATCCCTACTTCCTACTCCCATCCCTACTCCCCATCCCTACTCCTACTCCCCCGTCCTATTCCTACTCCCCATCCTACTCCTACTCCCCATCCCTACTCCCAATCCTGCTACTCCCCTACTCCCCCCATCCCTCCCTACTCCCCGTCCCTATCCCTCCTACTCCCCCATCCCTACTCCCTATCCTCCCCATCCCTACTCCCCATCCCTACTCCCCTACTCCCTATCCCTACTCCTTCTCTCCCTGCTCCTTTCCATCCTACTCCTCTCCTATCCCTATCTCCTACTCCCCCATCCCTACTCCCATCCATCCTTTCTCCCCATCCTTCTACCTCCCTACTCCCTCATCCATCCCTACTCCCTCCCCATCCCTATCCCATCCTACTCCCTACTCCTCCATCCCATCCCTCCCCTATCCCCATCTCCTACTCCGTCCTGTCCATCCTACTCCCTACTCCCCATCCCTACTCCCCATCCCTACTCCTACTCCCCATCCCTACTCCCTACTCCCATCCTACCTCCCCCATCCCTACTCCCTTCTCCCCATCCCTACTCCCTACTCACCATCCTACTCTACTTCCCATCCCTATCCCTCCCCCCCTACTCCCCATCCCTACTCCCATCCCCATCCCTACCCCTCATCTGCTATCCCCATCCCTGTCCTAATCCCTACTCCCTACCCCATCCCTGCTCCCTACTGTCCCTACTCCCTCCCCATCCCTACTCCCTTACTCCCCATCCCTACTCCCTGTCCCCCATCCCTACTCCCTATCCCCATCCCTACTCCCCATCCCTACTCCCCGTCCTGCCCATCCTCCTCCCCATCCCTACTCCCTTACTGCTCCCATCCCTACTCCCCATCCCTACTCCCTACTCCGTCCATCCCTACTCCTGTCCTCCCCATCCCTACTCCCTACTCCCCATCCCTACTCCCTATCCCTACCATCCTACTCCTATCCCCATCCCTACTCCTTCTCCCCTCCCATCCCTACCCATCCCTACTCCACTTCCCATCCCTGCTCCCTACTCCCCCATCCCTACTCCTGCTCCCTACGTCCCATGCCTACTCCCTATCTCCCGTCCCTGTCTGTCCCCCATCCCTCCCCTCCCATCCCTGCTCCCTACTCCCATCCCTACGTCCTATCCCCATCCTACTCCCGTCCCCCCATCCCTCTCCCTACTCCCCGTCCTTCCCCATCCCTATCCCCTCCCCATACTCCCTGTCCCCCGTCCCTATCCTGCTACGTCCTACTCCCTACTCCTACCTCCCCATCCCTACTCCATCCCATCCCTGCTCTCCTGCCTCCCTGCTCCCTACCCCCATCCTCCCTACTCCCTATCCTACTCCCCATCCCTACCCCTATCCCACCCCCTACTCCCCTATCCCTACTCCCCTGCTCCCCTAATCCCTCTACTCCCTACTCCCCATCCCTGTCCTGCTCCCCATCCCTGCTCCCCCATCCCTACTCCCCATCCCTAACAATCCCTACTCCCCATCCCCCGTCCCTCCCTACTCCCATCCCTACTCCCTACTCCCCATCCCTACTCCCCATCCCTACTCCCTATCCCCCATCCCTACTCCCTACTCCATCCTTACTCCCTGTCTCCCATCCTACTCCCCATCCCTACTCCCTGCTCCCCATCCCTCCTCCCTACTCCATCCCCACTCCCCATCCCTCCCTTCTCCCCATCCTACTCCTATCACCTCCTACTCCATACTCCCATCCCTATCTCCCTCCCCATCCCTACTCCCCATCCCTGCCCTACTCCCATCCCTGTCCCCTGCTCCCTACCTCCCATCCCTATCCCTCCCTAATCCTATCTCCCCATCCTAATCTACTCCCCATCCCTACTCTCCTATCATCCCTACTCCCCATCCTATCATCCTACTCCACTCCTACATCCCTCCTCCCATCCCTACTCCCCGTCCTGTCCATACTCCCCATCCCTGCTCCTACTCCCCATCCCTACTCCCTGTCCCCATCCCTACTCCTACGTCCCATCCCTCCCCATCCCTCCCTATCCGTCCTGTCTCCCCATCCTGTCTCCTGCTCCCATCCGTCCCTGCTCCCTCCTCCCCATCCCTACATCCCTAATCCCTCCAATCCTCGTCCTCCCCTCTCTACTCCCATCTGCATCCCGTCCCTGCTCCTGCTCCCCATCCCTACTCCCCCGTCCCTATCCCTACTCCCCTATCTCTATCCTTTCTCCCCATCCCCATCTCTCTCCCCATCCCTGTCCCCGTCCCCTCCTCATCCCTACTCCCTACTCCCTGCTCCCCATCCCTCTCCCTACTCCCCATCCCTATCTGCTCTAATCCCTACTCCTGCTCCCATCCATCCTCCCTACTCCCTACTCCCCATCCCTGCTCCTACTCCCCATCCCTGCTCCCAATCCCTGCTCCCTACTCCCTACTCCCCATCCCTACTCCCTACTCCCCATCCCTGCTCCCTACTCCACATCCCTACTCCCTCCCCATCCCTATCTGTCACATCTGCTCCTACCCCCATCCCTCTCCCCTACTCCCATCCCTACTGTCCCTGCTCCCCCATCCCTACTCCCTATCTCCATCCCTACTCCCTCATATCCCTGTCCCTGCTCCCTGTCCCTACCCTGCTCCTACTCCCCATCTCTACTCCCACCCCCACTCCCTACTCCCATCCCTACTCCTACTCCCATCCCTACTCCCCATCCCACTCCCTACTCCCATCCCATCCCTACTCCCATCCTACTCCTACATCCCCATCCTACTCCCCATCCTGTCTACCCACATCCCTACTCGCATAAGTCCTGTCCCCATCCCTACTCCCTACTCCCCATCCCTACTCCTACTCCCCATCCATACTCCCTCCCCCATCCCTACTCCCACTCCCCATCCCTACTGTCCTACGTCCCTACTCCCCATCCCAACTCCTACTCCCCATCCTACACCCTACTCCTCATCCTACTCCCTACTCCCCATCCCTACTCCTACTCCCCATCCCTACTCCCGTCCTACTCTCCCCATTCCACTCCTACCTCCCCATCCCTACTCCCTACTCCCTACTCCCCATCCCTACTCCCTACTCCCTATCTCATCTCTACTCCCCATCCCTACTCCCTACTCCCCATCCCTACTCCTACTCCCTACTCCCCATCCCTACTCCTACTCCCCATCCCTACTCCTACTCCTACTCCCCATCCCTACTCCCTACTCCCCATGCCTACTCCCCATCTCTACTCCCCACCCCTACTCCCTACTCCCCATCCCTACTCCCTACTCCCCATCCCTACTCCCCATCCCT
Source organism: Oncorhynchus nerka (assembly GCF_034236695.1). Lineage (NCBI taxonomy): Eukaryota > Metazoa > Chordata > Actinopteri > Salmoniformes > Salmonidae > Oncorhynchus > Oncorhynchus nerka. Next base: position 3,977,442 of record NC_088406.1, read on the forward strand.
ACTCCTACTCCCTACTCCCCATCCCTACTCCTTACTCCCCATCCTACTCCCTACTCCCATCCCTACTCCTGTCTCCCCATCCCTACTCCTACTCCCCATCTTTTCCCTACTCCCCATCCCTACTCCCTACTCCCCATCCCTACTCCCTACTCCCCATCCCTACTCCCTACTCCCCATCCCTACTCCCCATCCCTACTCCCTACTCCCCATCCCTACTCCCTACTCCCCATCCCTACTCCCTACCCCCTACTCCCTACTCCCTACTCCCCATCCCTGCTCCTACTCCCATCTTTACTCCCTACTCCCCATCCCTACTCCTACTCCCCATCCCTACTCCCTACTCTCATCCCTACTCCCCATCCCTACTCCTACTCCCCATCCCTACTCCCCATCCCTACTCCCCTGTCATCCCTACTTCCTACTTCCCATCCCTGTCTCTATCCTACTCCCTGTCCCTATCCCCCTATCCGTCTACTACCCATCCTACTCCCTACTCCCATCCCTCTCCCATCCCTACTCCTACTCCCCATCTCTGCTCCCCATCCCTATCCCCATCTCTGCTCCCCATCCCTACTCCCCATCTCTACTCCATACTCCCCCCATCCCTACTCCCTACTCCCCATCCCTACTCCCTACTCCCCATCCCTACTCCCCATCCCTACTCCCTACTCCCCATCCCTACTTCCTACTCCCCATCCCTACTCCCTACTCCCCATCCCTACTCCCCATCCCTACTCCCTACTCCCCATCTCTACTCCCTACTCCCCATCCCTACTCCCTACTCCCTACTCCCCATGCCTACTCCCCATCCCTACTCCCTACTCCCCATCCCTACTCCCTACTCCCCATCCCTACTTCCTACTCCCCATCCCTACTCCCTACTCCCCATCCCTACTTCCCATCCCCACTCCCTACTCCCTACTCCTCATGCCTACTCCCCATCCCTACTTCCTACTCCCCATCCCTACTCCCTACTCCCCATCCCTACTCCCCATCCCTACTTCCTACTCCCCATCCCTGCTCCTCCTCTCCCCATCCCTACCCTACTCCCCATCTTTACTCCCTACTCCCCATCCCTACTCCCTACTCCCTACTCCCTACTCCCCATCCCTGTCTACTCCCTACACCCTACTCCCCATCCCTACTTCCTACTCCCTACTCCCCATCCCTACTCCCTACTCCCCATCCCTACTCCTACTCCCCATCCCTACTCCCCATCTCTACTCCCAAACCCTACTCCCTGCTCCCAAACCCTGCTCCCTACCCCCATCCCTACTCCCTGCTCCCCATCCCTACCCTAAACCCTACTCCTGCTCCAAACCCTACTCCCTACTCCCATCCCTACTCCTACTCCCCATCCTACTCCCAACCCTACTCCTACTCCCCATCCCTGCCCTACTCCCATCCCTACTCCTACTCCCCATCTCTACTCCCAAACCCTACTCCCTGCTCCCAAACCCTACTCCCTACTCCCCATCCCTACTCCTACTCCCCATCCCTACTCCCAAACCCTACTCCCTACTCCCCATCCCTACTCCCTACTCCCCATCCCTACTCCCCATCCCTACTCCCAAACCCTACTCCCTACTCCCCATCCCTACTCCTACTCCCCATCCCTACTCCCAAACCCTACTCCCAAACCCCAAACCCTACTCCCCATCCCTACTGTCTAACCTGTGCCCCCGCACATTGACTCTGTACCGGTACCCCCTGTATATAGCCTCCACATTGACTCTGTACCGGTACCCCCTGTATATAGTCTCCACATTGACTCTGTACCGGTACCCCCTGTATATAGCCTCCACATTGACTCTGTACCGGTACCCCCTGTATATAGCCTCCACATTGACTCAGTACCGTACTACCCTGTATATAGCCTCCACATTGACTCAGTACCGTACTACCCTGTATATAGTCTCCACATTGACTCTGTACCAGTACCCCCTGTATATAGCCTCCACATTGACTCAGTACCGTACTACCCTGTATATAGCCTCCACATTGACTCTGTACCGGTACCCCCTGTATATAGCCTTCACATTGAGTCTGTACCGGTACCCCCTGTATATAGCCTCCACATTGACTCTGTACCGGTACCCCCTGTATATAGCCTCCACATTGACTCTGTACCGGTACCCCCCTGTATATAGCCTCCACATTGACTCTGTTCCGGTACCCCCTGTATATAGCCTCCACATTGACTCAGTACCGTACTACCCTGTATATAGCCTCCACATTGACTCTGTACCGGTACCCCCTGTATATAGCCTCCACATTGACTCTGTACCGGTACCCCCCTGTATATAGCCTCCACATTGACTCTGTACCGGTACCCCCTGTATATAGCCTCCACATTGACTCAGTACCGTACTACCCTGTATATAGCCTCCACATTGACTCTGTACCGGTACCCCCTGTATATAGCCTCCACATTTACTCTCTACTGGTACCCCCTGTATATAGCCTCCACATTGACTCTGTACCGGTACCCCCTGTATATAGCCTCCACATTGACTCTGTACCGGTACCCCCTGTATATAGCCTCCACATTGACTCTGTACCGGTACCCCCTGTATATAGCCTCCACATTGACTCTGTACTGGTACCCCCTGTATATAGCCTCCACATTGACTCTGTACCGGTACCCCCTGTATATAGTCTCCACATTGACTCTGTACCGGTACCCCCTGTATATAGCCTCCACATTGACTCTGTACCGGTACCCCCTGTATATAGCCTCCACATTGACTCTGTACCGGTACCCCCTGTATATAGCCTCCACATTGACTCTGTACCGTAATACCCTGTATATAGCCTCCACATTGACTCTGTACCGTAATACCCTGTATATAGCCTCCACATTGACTCTGTACCGGTACCCCCTGTATATAGCCTCCACATTGACTCTCTACCAGTACCCCCTGTATATAGCCTCCACATTGACTCTGTACCGGTACCCCCTGTATATAGCCTCCACATTGACTCTGTACCGGTACCCCTGTATATAGCCTCCACATTGACTCTGTACCGGTACCCCCTGTATATAGCCTCCACATTGACTCTGTACCGGTACCCCCTGTATATAGCCTCCACATTGACTCTGTACCGGTACCCCCTGTATATAGCCTCCACATTGACTCTGTACCGGTACCCCCTGTATATAGCCTCCACATTGACTCTGTACCGGTACCCCCTGTATATAGCCTCCACATTGACTCTGTACCGGTACCCCCTGTATATAGCCTCCACATTGACTCTGTACCGTAATACCCTGTATATTGCCTCCACATTGACTCTGTACCGGTACCCCCTGTATATAGCCTCCACATTGACTCTGTACCGGTACCCCCTGTATATAGCCTCCACATTGACTCTGTACCGTAATACCCTGTATATAGCCTCCACATTGACTCTGTACCGGTACCCCCTGTATATAGCCTCCACATTGACTCTGTACTGGTACCCCCTGTATATAGCCTCCACATTGACTCTGTACCGGTACCCCCTGTATATAGACTCCACATTGACTCTGTACCGGTACCCCCTGTATATAGCCTCCACATTGACTCTGTACTGCAATACCCTGTATATAGCCTCCACATTGACTCTGTACCGGTACCCCCTGTATATAGCCTCCACATTGACTCTGTACCGGTACCCCCTGTATATAGCCTCCACATTGACTCTGTACTGGTACCCCCTGTATATAGCCTCCACATTGACTCTGTACCGGTACCCCCTGTATATAGCCTCCACATTGACTCTGTACCGGTACCCCCTGTATATAGCCTCCACATTGACTCTGTACCGGTACCCCCTGTATATAGCCTCGTTACTGTTATTTTATTGTTGCTCTTTAATTATTATTATTTTATATTTAAATACTTTTTTTTCATGTATTGTTTACTTCAGTTTATTTGTTAATTACTTTCTTAAAATGTATTTTTTCTTAAAATTGCTTTGCTGGTTAAGAGTTTGTAAGTAAGTGCCTTTGAAATGAAGTATGGAAGTAGGTGCCAGGTGCATCAGTCTGTGTTAAGAACTGCAACGCCAATGGGTTTTTATGCTCAACAGTTTCCCGTGTGTATAAAGAGCGGTCCACCACCCAAAGGACATACAGCCAACTGGACACAACTGTGGGAAGCATTAGAGTCAACACGGGCCAGCATCCCTGTGGAACACTTTCACTTTGTAGAGTCACTTTGTAGAGTCACTTTGTAGAATTAGAGTCACTTTTGTGAAATGAGGCGAACAATCAATATTAGGAAGGTGTTCCACAACTGTGGGAAACATTGGAGTCAACATGGGCCAGCATCCCTGTGGAAGCTTTCAACACCTTGTAGAGTCAACATGGGCCAGCATCCCTGTGGAAGCTTTCAACACCTTGTAGAGTCCATGCCCTGACAAACTGAGGCTTTTCTGAGGGAAAAGGATGCCGCAACTCAATATTAGGAAGGTGTTCCTAGTGTTTTGTACACTCAGTGTATATCTGGTAAAGAGGAGTTCTTGGGTTCATGCTGTTCTGTTCGCTGTTCTGTTCGCTGTTCTGTTCGCTGTACTGTTCGCTGTTCTGTTCGCTGTTCTGTTCGCTGTTCTGTTCGCTGTTCTGTTCGCTGTACTGTTCTGTTCGCTGTTCTGTTCGCTGTACTGTTCGCTGTTCTGTTCGCTGTTCTGTTGGCTGTTCTGTTTGCTGTTCTGTTTGCTGTTTTATCTCATTGCTTGATAAACACATCTGACTGACAGGAATCACTGTGATTTCGCAGAGCATCGGCACCGAGAATATAGCCATGATATGTAACTGGAGGAGAGCAGTACTCTCTCCTCTCTCTTTCCTGCTACGAGCACCTTTTGAAGAGCGGTACTGTATATGCTACTTGACGAAGAGCACAGCATCCAGCAAACCAAGAGGACCACTTGAAATCAATCAAATATGTGTAGTTGTGCCTTGTCAATGGCCCGGTCTTCAATTACTTTACAGTCCTAGTTCTTTTTTAAATACACCTTAAAGTGCATCTGTGAAGTACTGTAGCAGTAAATTCATTTGCATGTGTGTATTCAGGAGATTTGCAGAGTTTGAAACTCTATTTCCCAATTATCGACAAAGAAGCTCAATAAAAAAAAAAATGTAAACATCCAAAAAAAACATTTAACATGTTAAATATTGACAATCTATTTTCAGAGCAATCAGCTGTTAATCACCTAAAATCACCATTACCTCCTTTTTGCTATCAAACAGAAAGCATGACATTATCTGGATAATGTGTATAATGGGCTTGATAATGTATGTGATATTTACAAAGAGATATATTTTTCTGCATGACCTAAATAATGACTGGCTTTCATCAAGCTGCCCACTCAATAAAAAGCTTCAAACTGTAACCAGTGCCTGCAACCTGGTTCAGATTATCAGGCAATCTACCAGGGTAGTTATAAACAGCACAGGATGGAAATCATTCACATCTATTGATCACATCTTTACTAATACTGACAGAAATCTGCTTTAAAGCAGTATCCAAATCAATAGGATATATCATAATATAAATCAATGGAAATCAAATCACAAATCGCTATGAAATACTAGTCATATTTAGGAAACCAAAGTTCCAAAGGCTGGGCCTAATATACTGTATAAGAGGTCATACAAGGCATTCTGTAGTGATTCCTATGTTAAAACTTCTTCGGGATCGGTGTCCCTTCCACGGGACGGTTGAGCTAACGTAGGCTAATGCGATTAGCATGAGGTTGAGCTAACGTAGGCTAATGCGATTAGCATGAGGTTGAGCTAACGTAGGCTAATGCGATTAGCATGAGGTTGAGCTAACGTAGGCTAATGCGATTAGCATGAGGTTGTAAGTAACAAGAACATTTCCCAGGACATAGACATATCTGATATTGGCAGAAAGCTTACATTCTTGTTAATCCAACTGCACTGTCCAATTTACAGTAGCTATTACAGTGAAAGAATACCATGCTATTGTTTGTGGAGAGTGAATCATTTTGAACATGAAAAGTTATTAATAAACCAATTAGGCACATTTGGGCAGTCTTGATACAACATTTTATAACAGAAATACAATGGTTCATTGGATCAGTCTAAAACGTTGCACATATACACTGCTTACTTACTTACTTTTCTGACTTTATTGTACCAGTGGGGAAATTATGTTGCAGTCGCATGTACACATTTAAAGTGCTGTCATCTAGTGGACAAAATCTAAATTGCACCTGGGCTGGAATAATACATTATGGCCTTTCTCTTGCATTTCAAAGATGATGGTACAGAAGAACAGTTGGCTTTTCTTTGTGTTATCTTTTAACAGATCTATTCAGTTATATTCTACTACATTCCTTTCATATTTCCACAAAGTTCAAAGTGTTTCCTTTCAAATGGTATCAATAATATGCATATCCTTCCTTCAGGTCCTGAGCTACTGTCAGCTAGATTTGGGTATGTCATTTTAGGCGAAAATTGAAAAAACGGGTACAATCCTTTTAAGTATATTTAAGTTAAAACCGAAGACTTTTAGATGTTTACTCAAGTAGTATTTTACTGGGTGACTTTCACTTTTAATGGGTCATTTTCTATGAAGGTATCTTTACTTTTACTCAAGTATAACAATTGGGTACTTTTTCCACCACTGTTCATGGCCATTGAAAGGTATAGATATATAGCATGCAGACAGACACAGTAATCTTGTCACGCCCTGACCATAGAGAGCCCTCTGTGTTCTCTATGGTGTCAAGGGAGTGACTAGGGGGTGTTCTAGTCATTTTATTTCTGTTTGTTTTTGTGTATGGTTCCCAATTAGAGGCAGCAGATTATCGCTGTCTCTAATTGGGGATCGGTTGTTGTTTGTTCCACCTGCTTTGTGGGATATTGATTTGTGCATGTGCGTATATGTGCGTGTAACACCACTACTTTCACGGTTCCTTGTTGGTTTATTGTTTTGTAGAAGTTTCACTTGAATAAAAGATGTGGAACTCTAATCACGCTGCGCCTTGGTCCATTTTCACGAGCGACAAATCTGATCAGCCAGGCGTCACTGTTAGTCATCCAGCACATTCTCAGACCCATCAGATTCCTCTGTACTTATATAGACCTCAATCACGAGATGGCTATAGACCCCCCCTCGAGGGACAAGTCCTGTATGGCTGTAGTCCCCTCCCCTCGAGGGACAGGTCCTGTGTGGCTATAGTCCCCCCCCCCTCGAGGTGACATGTCCTGTGTGGCTATAGTCCCCCCCCCCTCGAGGTGACATGTTCTGTGTGGCTATAGTCCCTCCCCCCCTCGAGGGCCAGGTCCTGTGTGTGTCAAGGCTGGTTCGAGCATGGTGCTGGCAATGCCAAGGCAGTGTGTTGAATACCTGCTAGGATATAAGCACAAAAATGTACCCACTCTACTGTAAGTTATTGTGTTTAGAAATTACACTATACATACAAAAGTATGTTGAAACCCCTTCTAACGAATGGATTGACATTCGTATAAAATCGCACACAGCCATGCAATCTCCATAGATCAAACATTGGCAGTAGTTAATAACCACACCCACTACCAAGTTCCAAACTGAAGAGCAACTGCACACAATCCAAAAAACCAAGGTGCTGCTGGAGTGTGTTGCCATTAGACTCTGGAGCAGTGGTGGAAACTTCACGGAGCAACACTGGCTCAGCTGCGACGTGGTAGACCACACAAGCTCACAGAACAGGCCCACCGAGTGCTGAGCACTGCGAGCCAGGCCTTTTCACACAATATCGCGACATAGGCGTTCTCAGTGAAGCAAATCGTCTGTACTCGGGTTAATAACCACACCCACTACAGATAATAAACAGTAGCAACAGCATATGTGATTTGTCAAAACAAATTGTGCAAAAAAAGGTGTCAATGTAGATAATTAAATAGTTACCTAGACTAAGTATTTAGCATGTGACTGGAGTATTTGACAATGTTTAGCATCTTATTCTGGGGTGGCAGGGTAGCCTAGTGGTTGGAGCGTTGGACTAGCAACCCGGAAGGTTGCAAGTTCAAATCCCCGAGCTGACAAGGTACAGATCTGTCATTCTGCCCCTGAACAGGCAGTTAACCCACTGTTCCTAGGCCGTCATTGAAAATAAGAATTTGTTCTTAACTGACTTGCCTGGTTAAATAAAGGTAAAATAAAACAAAATAAAGATTCTGACACGCCTGTTATAGAGGTCCTGGATGGCAGGGACCTCGGCCCAGGTGATGTACTGGGCCGTATGCATTGCCCTCTGTAGCGTCTTGCGATCGGATGCCAAGCAGTTTCCATACCAGGCGGTGAAGCAGCCAGCCAAGATGCTCTCAATGTTGCAGCTGTAGAATTTTTTAAAAGGATCTGAGGGTCCAGGACAAATCTTTTCAGCCCCCTAAGGGGGGAAGAAGTGTTGTCGTGCCCTCTTCACGACTCTTTTGGTGTGTTTGGACCATGATAGAGCCTTAGTGATTTGAACACAGAGGAACTTGAAGCTCTCGACCCGCTCCACTGCAGCCCTGTCTATGTGTATGGGGGCGTGCTCGGCTACACTGTAAGGTTTCTGACCTCCTCCATGTAGACTCTCTCTTTGTCATCGTTGATCTACCTACCCGCTGTCGTGTCGTCGGTGTTGGAGTCGTACGGGGCCATGCAGTAGTGGGTCAACAGGGAATAGAGATGGTGTCATCTGTGGATCTGTTGGGGTCGTACGTGGCCATGCAGTAGTGGGTCAACAGGGAATAGAGATGGTGTCATCTGTGGATCTGTTGGGGTTGTACGTGAATTGGAGTGGGCCTCGGGTTTCTGGGATGATGGTGTTGATGTGAGCCATGACCAGCCTATCAAAGCATATCATGGCTACAGATGTGAGTGCTAAGGTGCGATTGTCATTTAGACAGGTTATCTTGGTTTTCTTGGGCACAGAAACTATGGTGGTCTGCTTGAAACAGACTGGGTCAGGGAGAGGTTAAAAATGTCCGTGAAGACATTTGCCTGCAGATCAGTGCATGCTCTGAGGAGGCGTCCTGGTAATCCGTCTAGCCCTACGGGAATGTTAACCTGTTTAAAGGTCTTACTCACATCGGCTACGGAGAGCGTCATCACACAGCCATCTGGAACAGCTGGTGCTCTCACGCATGGGTCAGTGTTGCTTGCCTCGAATCGAGCTATAGAAGGCATTTAGCACGTCTGGTAGGCTCGCGCAGCTGGGTAGCTTGCGGCTGGGTCTCCCTTTATCAGAGCTACATTGCCTGTTTTATGGTTTGTCGTAGGGTGTAGCAGGATTTCTTATCAGCGTCAGGGTTAGTGGTAGCTCTAGCCTTTAGCTCAGTGCGGATGTTGCCTGTAATCGATGGCTTCTGGTTGGGATATGTACGTACGGTCACAACGTCGTGGATGCACTTATTAATGAAGCCGGTGACGGATGCAGTAAACTCCTCAGATGCCATCAGATGATTCCCAGTTCATATTCCAGTCTGTGCTAGCGAAACAGTCCTGTAGCTTAGCAACCGCTTCATCGGACCACTTCTGTATTGAACGCATCACTGGTACTTCCTGGTTGATTTTTTGCTTGTAAACAGGAAATGGAGGGCAAGGGCTTTGTGTGAATCTCTGTTTGTGGAGGTGGATCTAGAGTTGTTCGTTTTTTTTGCCTCTAATTGCACAGATAACTTGCTGGTAGAAATGGATTGGTAAAATGGATTTCAGTTTTACTGCATTTCAAATGACCGGCCACTGCCTCTGGATGAGCATTTTCTTGTTTGCTTATGGCCCTTATGTGCATCGGTTTGTGGTGGTATTATAGACAGCTATGAAAATTATAGATGAAAACTCTCTTGGTAAATAGTATGGTCTACAGCCTATCATGAGGTATTCTAACCCAGGCGATCAGAACCACCTGAGTTCCTTAATATTGTTGTTGATAAAGGCCCCCCACCCCCTTCAGCTGACCCGACACTGACGTTCTGTTCTGCGTAGAAAAATCTGCTTGAACATTGTTCATCTCCTCTTAGTTCTCCAGTGATTGTACATTCTCCAATAGAACAGAGGGTAGAGGAGGATTATTTACTCTCCGCCGTAGTTTCATCAGTTAGGGCCTGGTCCGCGGTGAGCAGTATGTCCTGTGCCGCCAACTCGTTGAAGTAGACATCTTCATCTAAACCGACGTTAGTTATCGCTGTTCTGATGTACAGAAGCTTTTTTTTTCAGTGAAAGATTAAGAATTTGAGTGCATGTGTGTAGAAGCAGTGTGAATGTGTGTGCGTGTTGTGTGTTTTGTGTGTGTGTGTGTGTGTGTGTGTGTGTAGTGTGCATAGAGTGACAGAGTCAGTAAAAAAATATAAATTCAATAGAAGGGTCAGTGAAGATCATTTTGTAGGCCTAGATTGTAGGCCTAGATTGTAGGCCCAGATTGTAGGCCCAGATTGTAGGCCTAGATTGTAGGCCCAGATTGTAGGCCTAGATTGTAGGCCCAGATTGTAGGCCCAGATTGTAGGCCCAGATTGTAGGCCCAGATTGTAGGCCTAGATTGTAGGCCCAGATTGTAGGCCCAGATTGTAGGCCCAGGTTGTAGGCCCAGATTGTAGGCCCAGATTGTAGGCCCAGATTGTAGGCCCAGATTGTAGGCCCAGATTGTAGGCCCAGATTGTAGGCCCAGATTGTAGGTGTAACAGTTGTTAAAGTACTTTGTGAATTTCACCAGGTTCATATATTAATATGTCGTGTTGATTTGTTATTATGCATCCTGGTAGTAGAGGAGTGTGTACTAACGTTATGTCCTGCAGTGCATCCTGGGAATAGAGGAGTGTGTACTAACGTTATGTCCTGGTAGTAGAGGAGTGTGTACTTACGTTATGTCCTGCAGTGCATCCTGGGAATAGAGGAGTGTGTACTAACGTTATGTCCTGGTAGTAGAGGAGTGTGTACTTACGTTATGTCCTGGTAGTAGAGGAGTGTGTACTTATGTTATGTCCTGGTAGTAGAGGAGTGTGTACTTACGTTATGTCCTGGTAGTAGAGGAGTGTGTACTTACGTTATGTCCTGGTAGTAGAGGAGTGTGTACTAACGTTATGTCCTGCAGTGCATCCTGGGAGTAGAGGAGTGTGTACTTACGTTATGTCCTGGTAGTAGAGGAGTGTGTACTTACGTTATGTCCTGCAGTGCATCCTGGTAGTAGAGGAGTGTGTACTAACGTTATGTCCTGCAGTGCATCCTGGTAGTAGAGGAGTGTGTACTTACGTTATGTCCTGCAGTGCATCCTGGTAGTATTGGAGTGTGTACTAACGTTATGTCCTGCAGTGCATCCTGGTAGTAGAGGAGTGTGTACTAACGTTATGTCCTGCAGTGCATCCTGGTAGTAGAGGAGTGTGTACTAACGTTATGTCCTGCAGTGCATCCTGGTAGTAGAGTGTGTACTAACGTTATGTCCTGGTAGTAGAGGAGTGTGTACTTACGTTATGTCCTGGTAGTAGAGGAGTGTGTACTAACGTTATGTCCTGGTAGTAGAGGAGTGTGTACTTACGTTATGTCCTGCAGTGCATCCTGGTAGTAGAGGAGTGTGGACTAACGTTATGTCCTGGTAGTAGAGGAGTGTGTACTTACGTTATGTCCTGGTAGTAGAGGAGTGTGTACTTACGTTATGTCCTGGTAGTAGAGGAGTGTGTACTAACGTTATGTCCTGCAGTGCATCCTGGTAGTATTGGAGTGTGTACTAACGTTATGTCCTGCAGTGCATCCTGGTAGTAGAGGAGTGTGTACTAACGTTATGTCCTGCAGTGCATCCTGGTAGTAGAGGAGTGTGTACTAACGTTATGTCTGCTGCATCCTGGTAGTAGAGTAAGTTATGTCCTGGTAGTAGAGGAGTGTACTAACGTTATGTCCTGGTAGTAGAGGAGTGTGTACTTACGTTATGTCCTGCAGTGCATCCTGGTAGTAGAGGAGTGTGGACTAACGTTATGTCCTGGTAGTAGAGGAGTGTGTACTTACGTTATGTCCTGCAGTGCATCCTGGTAGTAGAGGAATGTGTACTAACGTTATGTCCTGGTAGTAGAGGAGTGTGTACTTACGTTATGTCCTGGTAGTAGAGGAGTGTGTACTAACGTTATGTCCTGCAGTGCATCCTGGGAGTAGAGGAGTGTGTACTAACGTTATGTCCTGCAGTGCATCCTGGGAGTAGAGGAGTGTGTACTAACGTTATGTCCTGCAGTGCATCCTGGGAGTAGAGGAGTGTGTACTAACGTTATGTCCTGCAGTGCATCCTGGGAGTAGAGGAGTGTGTACTAACGTTATGTCCTGGTAGTAGAGGAGTGTGTACTTACGTTATGTCCTGGTAGTAGAGGAGTGTGTACTTACGTTATGTCCTGGTAGTAGAGGAGTGTGTACTTACGTTATGTCCTGGGAGTAGAGGAGTGTGTACTTACGTTATGTCCTGCAGTGCATCCTGGTAGTAGAGGGGTGTGTACTAACGTTATGTCCTGCGGTGCATCCTGGGAGTAGAGGAGTGTGTTCTCACGTGTTGCCCTGAATACTCGTGCTCAAATCATTTTGATGCACTGAGAGAAGTAGGCAGGCTTTTTCTGTCTTCAGAAAAGTTTGATTTTTTTAAGTACAAAGTCATACACACAGTGTTCTGTTCATGAGTAATGATGTATATTTAGAGTTTACTCATAAGTGGATGGTTAAGATGATTGTAATTGTACCTTTTAGGATGACATCAACATTGTGAATTCAACATGTGGTTAATAGCTAGCTAAGGTATTAGCAGGCTACTGTATGTGTGAACGATGGCTAGCTCCTCGAATGATCCCAGTCCCTCCTATTGTGCATCTGTTGTAGAAAGAGGCCACGATTCGCAGAACATAATGTGCCTCTACAAATGTTTTATTTCCTTTTGGATTGCAGATGCAGAGAGTCAGCTCTGCTTGATTAAAACTACCTGATCTCCAAAATCCCACGTCTATAGTCTCAATCAACCACACACAACGCAGAGCTACAGTGGTGCAGTATAGCACCGGTTACATAGGTGTCACTTGAGTGGGTTGAGTCACTGACGTGATCTTCCTGTCTGGGTTGGCGTCCCCCCCCCCTCTTGGGTTGTGCCGTGGCGGAGATCTTTGTGGGCTATACTCGGCCTTGTCTCAGGATGGTAAGTTGGTGGTTGAAGATATCCCTCTAGTGGTGTGGGGACTGTGCTTTGGCAAAGTGGGTGGGGTTATATCCTTCCTGTCTGGCCCTGTCCGGGGGTATCATCGGATGGGGCCACAGTGTCTCCTGACCCCTCCTGTCTCAGCCTCCAGTATTTATGCTGCAGTAGTTTATGTGTCGGGGGGCTAGGGTTAGTTTGTTATATCTGGAGTACTTCTCCTGTCTTATCCGGTGTCCTGTGTGAATTCAAGTATGCTCTCTCTAATTCTCTCTTTCTTTCTCTCTCTCGGGGGGCCTGAACTCTAGGACCATGCCTCAGGACTACCTGGCATGATGACTCCTTGCTGTCCCCAGTCCACCTGGCCGTGCTACTGCTCCAGTTTCAACTGTTCTGCCTGCGGCTATGGAACCCTGAACTGTTCACCGGACGTGCTACCTGTCCCAGACCTGCTGTTTTCAACTCTCTAGAGTCAGCAGGAGCGGTAGAGATACTCTGAATGATCAGCTATGAAAAACCAACTGACATTTACTCCTGAGGTGCTGACTTGCTGCACCCTCGACAACTACTGTGATTATTATTATTTGACCATGCTGGTCATTTATGAACATTTGAACATCTTGGCCGTGTTCTGTTATAATCTCCACCCGGCACAGCCAGAAGAGGACTGGCCCACCCTCAGAGCCTGGTTTCTCTCTAGGTTTCTTCCTAGGTTTTGGCCTTTCTAGGGAGTTTTTCCTAGCCACCGGGCTTCTACACCTGCATTGCTTGCTGTTTGGGGTTTTAGGCTGGGTTTCCGTACAGCACTTTGAGATATCAGCTGATGTAAGAAGGGCTATATGAATACATTAGATTCATAGGTTGTAGGCCTACTGTAGGTTGTTTTTTATACTAAGTATTGACTACACAGACCCAGTCTTTCCTGAGACATTGTGCATTAGCTGGCCACTGCCCTGCACAAAAATGTAAACATAGTCTTGAAAATGGCAAACCCCCTTTATTTTTTGTTTGAGCAAGAATTATTGTCCGCTAAAGATGTTTGCTTCTGCAAATGTATTGTCTGTCCAGACGACCTGTCCCCAAAGCTTTCTATACAGTTAATCTCTTTCTGTAATGAGGCTGGCAATTAAGGAGAATGAGGCTCAATTAAAGATGTTGCCCGATTGCTTATTTGAAGTATCACTCCCTTGTGCCCAGTTTCCCTGATGTTGCTACAGCAATCAAGCTGTTTTTCTAAACTAAAACTAATAAAGAACTACTTAAGAATAATTAGCCTCTCAGTCTGATATGTACTTCAGAACACGTGATTAAAGCTCCACCGGTGCCGCCGTAGCCTCGGAATAGAACGTGGCTGCTTTGAAAGTGAACTGTGCTTACACGTGATCAGGGGTGTATTCATTCCATCGATTCTGTTGAAAAACGTTTCTTAAAAACGGAAGCAAACGGAACACAACGTGGATAAACGTACTTGAATTTGTCCAATAGAAACTCTCGTTTGTAACTGTTGGACTAATGATTACACCCTAGATCAGCTAGATGCAGGTAAGAGTCTGCAAGGCACTATTGAATATCACTGTCTGTCACCTCAAATGTGTATCTTTACCTGCGTTGCCCTGTGTTGTAATCTTTCATTCCTAGGTTGTATCAACCTCATGATGGGTACAGGGGAACATTCTAGTATCATGTAGTAGCCTAAACCTGTCGCTGTTACATTGAACTGGGTGAATGGAATATGAATGAGAGTCATCCAATATGCTGTAAAAGAAATAAGGCCATGTGCTCATGAAAAACAAATCGTCCTCCTTCATCGTAAACGTCACTGACCGCCACTGACGTGCAACCATGACAACCCAGGACCTCCACATCCACTTTCTTCACCTGCGGAATCATGTGAGACCAGCCACCCGGACAGCTGTTAAAACGGTGGGTTTGCACAACCGAAGAATTTCTGCATAAATTGTCAGAAACTGTCTCAGGGAAGCTCATCTGCAGGCTCGTCGTCCTCACCAGGGTCCTTGACCTGAGTGCAGTTTGAAGTCGTAACCGACTTCAGTGGGCAAATTCTCACCTTCGATGGCCACTGGCGAAGTGTGCTCTTCACGGATGACTCCTGGTTTCAACTGTACCGGGTAGAAGGCAGAAAGCGTGTTTGGCGTTGTGTGGACAAGCAGTTTGCTGATGTCAATGTCGTAAACAGAGTGCCCCAGTGGGGTTTAGTATACGGGCAGGCATAAGCTACAGACAATGAACACAATTGCATTTTAACGATGGCAATTTGAATGCACAGAGATACCGAGAAGAGATCCTGAAATCATTGTCCTGCCATTCATTGTCCACCATCACCTCATGTTTCAGTATGATAATGCTCTGCCCTATGTTGCAAGGATCTGCTCACAATTCCTGGAAGCTGAAAATGTCCCAGTTCTTCCATGGCCTGCATACTCACCAGACATGTCCCAGTTCTTCCATGGCCTGCATACTCACCAGACATGTCCCAGTTCTTCCATGGCCTGCATACTCACCAGACATGTCACCCATTGAGCATGTTTGGCAGGGTAGCCTAGTGGTTAGAGTGTTGGACTAGTACCCGAAAGGTTGAAACTTCAAATCCCCGAGCTGACAAGGTAAAAATCTGTTGTTCTGAGCAGGCAGTTAATTAACCCACTGTTCCTAGGCTGTCATTAAGAATATGTTCTTTAACTGACTTAAATAAAGGTAAAATTAAAAAATGTACGTGTTCCAGTTCCTGCAAATATCCAGCAACTTTGCACAGCCATTGAAGAGGAGTGGGACAACAGATCCACAATCAACAGCCTGATCAACTCTATGCTAAGTAGATGTGTCGCACTGACTCAGACAAATTGTGGTCACACCAGATATTGACTGGTTTTCTGATCCACGCCCCCCTTCAAGGTATCTGTGACCAACAGATGCATATCTGTATTCACAGGTCATGTGAAATAAATAGATTAGGACCTAATGTATTTATTTCAATTGATTTCCTTATATGAACAGTAACTCAGTAACATTTTTGAAGTTGTAACTAACTTTGTACTAACTTTGAGTGTTGATCATCATAGTTTGTACTGTCAACACCAGTAGTCAAACAGAAATACATCTCTACTTAGTAAGGAAGGCTTGGTTTGACAATCTCTGTCATTAAATGTTTTGGAGTTTTGTAACAGATGTCTCTCTCAATTAATCGAATGACCACTGCGCAGTTAGGATGCCGGAATGATATTAGAGTGGAATGGATAAACGTGAGCAGGAGACTTTATGAAGTAGCCTAATCCGATTAAGACATTGTGATTGGCTGTGTTTATGCCACACATTAAAGGTAATACGTTTTGAAAAGTTAAAATGACAAATATTTAGGCGATTATTAAATTATTATTCTAGGTCAAGGAATAGCCACTCGGATCGGAAAGTAGGTAGAACGCATCTTAAGCTCTCCTGAATAATTGGGCCTGTTGGGGGTGAGGGGGGTGGGGGGGTTGCCCTACATCATTGTACAGGCCTATAGGGCCACACTGTATAGCACGACTTGGGAGAATGATGATCTGAAACAGACAGGAAGTATCCAAAGTAAAAATACAGCCAGACAGGACTGTTTTTCTATAATCTGTCCAGACTCACAACTCATCCCAATGGAATGAAACAATCAAAAAACAACCCTTAGTGCCATTATTAAAATGACATTTTCACTGCAGTTTACAGCCTAGAGTAGTAGAATTGTACTCAATTGAAAACATTAATGTTGTTGTGGGCTGGTCTAGGTAGGATCATTGTATTGTCCCTAAACAAGATCAATAGGGAAGCTGCTGCACGAGGCCTCTCCGCTACACCAGGCCTCTCCGCTGCACCTGGCCTCTCGGCTACACCTGGCCTCTCCGCTGCACCTGGCCTCTCTGCTACACCTGGCCTCTCCGCTGCACCTGGCCTCTCCGCTGCACCTGGCCTCTCCGCTGCACCTGGCCTCTCCGCTGCATCTGGCCTCTCCGCTGCACCTGGCCTCTCCTTTGCACCTGGCCTCTCCGCTGCACCTGGCCTCTCCGCTACACCTGGCCTCTCCGCTGCACCTGGCCTCTCCGCTGCACCTGGCCTCTCTGCTGCACCTGGCCTCTCCGCTGCACCTGGCCTCTCCGCTGCACCTGGCCTCTCCGCTGCACCTGGCCTCTCCGCTGCACCTGGCCTCTCCGCTGCGCCTGGCCTCTCCGCTACGCCTGGCCTCTCCGCTACATTTACATTTACATTTAAGTCATTTAGCAGACGCTCTTATCCAGAGCGACTTACAAATTGGTGCATTCACCTTATGACCTCCAGTGGAACAGTAGTGCATCTAAATCTTTTCAGGGGGAGGGGGTGAGAGGGATTACTTTATCCTATCCTAGGTATTCCTTAAAGAGGTGGGGTTTCAGGTGTCTCCGGAAGGTGGTGATTGACTCCGCTGTCCTGGCGTCGTGAGGGAGTTTGTTCCACCATTGGGGGGCCAGAGCAGCGAACAGTTTTGACTGGGCTGAGCGGGAACTGTACTTCCTCAGTGGTAGGGAGGCGAGCAGGCCAGAGGTGGATGAACGCAGTGCCCTTGTTTGGGTGTAGGGCCTGATCAGAGCCTGGAGGTACTGAGGTGCCGTTCCCCTCACAGCTCCGTAGGCAAGCACCATGGTCTTGTAGCGGATGCGAGCTTCAACTGGAAGCCAGTGGAGGGAGCGGAGGAGCGGGGTGACGTGAGAGAACTTGGGAAGGTTGAACACCAGACGGGCTGCGGCGTTCTGGATGAGTTGTAGGGGTTTAATGGCACAGGCAGGGAGCCCAGCCAACAGCGAGTTGCAGTAATCCAGACGGGAGATGACAAGTGCCTGGATTAGGACCTGCGCCGCTTCCTGTGTGAGGCAGGGTCGTACTCTGCGGATGTTGTAGAGCATGAACCTACAGGAACGGGCCACCGCCTTGATGTTAGTTGAGAACGACAGGGTGTTGTCCAGGATCACGCCAAGGTTCTTAGCGCTCTGGGAGGAGGACACAATGGAGTTGTCAACCGTGATGGCGAGATCATGGAACGGGCAGTCCTTCCCGGGAGGAAGAGCAGTTCCGTCTTGCCGAGGTTCAGCTTGAGGTGGTGATCCGTCATCCACACGGATATGTCTGCCAGACATGCAGAGATTCGATTCGCCACCTGGTCATCAGAAGGGGAAAGGAGAAGATTAATTGTGTGTCGTCTGCATAGCAATGATAGGAGAGACCATGTGAGGTTATGACAGAGCCAAGTGACTTGGTGTATAGCGAGAATAGGAGAGGGCCTAGAACAGAGCCCTGGGGGACACCAGTGGTGAGAGCACGTGGTGTGGAGACGGATTCTCGCCACGCCACCTGGTAGGAGCGACCTGTCAGGTAGGACGCAATCCAAGCGTGGGCCGCGCCGGAGATGCCCAACTCGGAGAGGGTGGAGAGGAGGATCTGATGGTTCACAGTATCGAAGGCAGCCGATAGGTCTAGAAGGATGAGAGCAGAGGGAGAGAGTTAGCTTTAGCAGTGCGGAGCGCCTCCGTGATACAGAGAAGAGCAGTCTCAGTTGAATGACTAGTCTTGAAACCTGACTGATTTGGATCAAGAAGGTCATTCTGGGAGAGATAGCGGGAGAGCTGGCCAAGGACGGCACGTTCAAGAGTTTTGGAGAGAAAAGAAAGAAGGGATACTGGTCTGTAGTTGTTGACATCGGAGGGATCGAGTGTAGGTTTTTTCAGAAGGGGTGCAACTCTCGCTCTCTTGAAGACGGAAGGACGTAGCCAGCGGTCAGGGATGAGTTGATGAGCGAGGTGAGGTAAGGGAGGAGGTCTCCGGAAATGGTCTGGAGAAGAGAGGAGGGGATAGGGTCAAGCGGGCAGGTTGTAGGGCGGCCGGCCGTCACAAGACGCGAGATTTCATCTGAGAGAGAGGGGAGAAAGAGGTCAGAGCACAGGGTAGGGCAGTGTGAGCAGAACCAGCGGTGTCGTTTGACTTAGCAAACGAGGATCGGATGTCGTCGACCTTCTTTTTCAAAATGGTTGACGAAGTCATCTGCAGAGAGGGAGGAGGGGGGGAGGGGGAGGAGGATTCAGGAGGGAGGAGAAGGTTGCAAAGAGCTTCCTAGGGTTAGAGGCAGATGCTTGGAATTTAGAGTGGTAGAAAGTGGCTTTAGCAGCAGAGAGAGAAGAGGAAAATGTAGAGAGGAGGGAGTGAAAGGATGTCAGGTCCGCAGGGAGGCGAGTTTTCCTCCATTTCCGCTCGGCTGCCCGGAGCCCTGTTCTGTGAGCTCGCAATGAGTCGTCCCGAGCCACGGAGCGGGAGGGGAGGACCGAGCCGGCCTGGAGGATAGGGGACATAGAGAGTCAAAGGATGCAGAAAGGGAGGAGAGGAGGGTTGAGGAGGCAGAATCAGGAGATAGGTTGGAGAAGGTTTGAGCAGAGGGAAGAGATGATAGGATGGAAGAGGAGAGAGTAGCGGGGGAGAGAGAGCGAAGGTTGGGACGGCGCGATACCATCCAGTAGGGGCAGTGTGGGAAGTGTTGGATGAGAGCGAGAGGGAAAAGGATACAAGGTAGTGGTCGGAGACTTGGAGGGGAGTTGCAACGAGGTTAGTGGAAGAACAGCATCTAGTAAAGATGAGGTCGAGCGTATTTCCTGCCTTGTGAGTAGGGGGAAGGTGAGAGGGTGAGGTCAAAAGAGGAGAGGAGTGGAAAGAAGGAGGCAGAGAGGAATGAGTCAAGGTAGGCGTGGGGAGGTTAAAGTCGCCCAGAACTGTGAGAGGTGAGCCGTCCTCAGGAAAGGAGCTTATCAAGGCATCAAGCTCATTGATGAACTCTCCGAGGGAACCTGGAGGGCGATAAATGATAAGGATGTTAAGCTTGAAAGGGCTGGTAACTGTGACAGCATGGAATTCAAAGGAGGCGATAGACAGATGGGTAAGGGGAGAAAGAGAGAATGACCACTTGGGAGAGATGAGGATCCCGGTGCCACCACCCCGCTGACCAGAAGCTCTCGGGGTGTGCGAGAACACGTGGGCAGACGAAGAGAGAGCAGTAGGAGTAGCAGTGTTGTCTGTGGTGATCCATGTTTCCGTCAGTGCCAAGAAGTCGAGGGACTGGAGGGAGACATAGGCGGAGATGAACTCTGCCTTGTTGGCCGCAGATCGGCAGTTCCAGAGGCTACCGGAGACCTGGAACTCCACGTGGGTCGTGCGCGCTGGGACCACCAGATTAGGGTGGCCGCGGCCACGCGGTGTGGAGCGTTTGTATGGTCTGTGCAGAGAGGAGAGAACAGGGATAGACAGACACATAGTTGACAGGCTACACAAGAGGCTACGCTAATGCAAAGGAGATTGGAATGACAAGTGGACTACACGTCACGAGTGTTCAGAGAGTTAAGCTTACGTAGCAAGAATCTTATTGACTAAAATGATTAAAATGATACAGTACTGCTGAAGTAGGCTAGCTGGCAGAGGCTGCGTTGTTGACTAAGTAGGCTAGTTGGCATTGGCTGCGTTGTTGACACTACACTAATCAAGTCGTTCCGTTGAGTGTAATAGTTTCTACTGTGCTGCTATTCGGGGCTAGCTGGCTAGCTAGCAGTGTTGATTACGTTACGTTGCGTTAAAAGAACGACAATAGCTGGCTAACTAACCTAGGAAGTCGCTCTAGACTACACAATTATCTTTGATACAAAGACGGCTGTGTAGCTAGCTATGTAGCTAGCTACGATCAAACAAATCAAGCCGTTGTACTGTAATGAAATGAAATGAAAAATGTGATACTACCTGTGGAGCGAAGCGAAATGCGACCGGATTGTTGAGTGCAGAAGTTCTGTTCGGTAGACGTTGGCTAGCTGTTGGCTAGCTAGCAGAGTCTCCTATGTTAAGGACGACATAAAACTACACACTCTAAACTACACAATTATCTTGGGTACGAAGACAGCAAAGACAACTATGTAGCTAGCTAACACTACACTAATCAAGTCGTTCAGTTGAGCTACACCTGGCCTCTCCGCTACACCTGGCCTCTCCGCTACACCTGGCCTCTCCGCTGCACCTGGCCTCTCCGCTACACCTGGCCTCTCCGCTACACCTGGCCTCTCTGCTGCACCTGGCCTCTCTGCTGCACCTGGCCTCTCTGCTGCACCTGGCCTCTCTGCTGCACCTGGCCTCTCCGCTACACCTGGCCTCTCCGCTACACCTGGCCTCTCCGCTACACCTGGCCTCTCCGCTACGCCTGGCCTCTCCGCTACACCTGGCCTCTCCGCTACACCTGGCCTCTCCTTTACACATGGCCTCTCCGCTACACTTGGCCTCTCCGCTACGCCTGGCCTCTCCTTTACACATGGCCTCTCCGCTACACCTGGCCTCTCCGCTACACCAGGCCTCTCCGCTACACCTGGCCTCTCCGCTACACCAGGCCTCTCCGCTACACCTGGCCTCTCCGCTACACCTGGCCTCTCCGCTACACCTGGCCTCTCCGCTGCACCTGGCCTCTCCGCTACACCAGGCCTCTCCGCTACACATGGCCTCTCCGCTACACATGGCCTCTCCGCTACACATGGCCTCTCCGCTACACATTCTCCCAAGTCGTGCTATACAGTGTGGCCCTATAGGCCTGTACAATAATGTAGGGCAACCTCCCCACCCCCCTCACCCCCAACAGGCCCAATTATTCAGGAGAGCTTAAGATGCGTTCTACCAACTTTCCGATCCGAGTGGCTATTCCTTGACCGAGAATAATAATTTAATAATCGCCAGGGCCTCTCCGCTACACCAGGCGTCTCCGCTACGAGGAGGGCCTTGTATGCTTGCTTGTGGGTAGAGTAACAGTGGTCTAGGACTTTCTCGGCCCCTAGTGGGGAAGGAGACGTGTTGAAAGAAGTTGGGTATTATGTGCCTTAATGACGTGGAATTAAGCCTCCGGATTTCCCGCTTGATTACAGTTTGTTAAGTACAGTTAAGTACAGTTAAGTACAGTTAAGTACGGTTAAGTACAGTTAAGTACGGTTAAGTACTCGTTAAGGACAGTTAAGTACGGTTAAGTAAAGTTAAGTAAAGTTAAGTACTCGTTAAGTACAGTTAAGTACTCATTAAGTACAGTTAAGTACTCGTTAAGTACGGTTAATTACAGTTAAGTACTCGTTAAGTACAGTTAAGTACGGTTAAGTACGGTTAAGTACAGTTAAGTACAGTTAAGTACGGTTAAGTACGGTTAAGTACAGTTAAGTACAGTTAAGTACAGTTAAGTACGGTTAAGTACAGTTAAAAGTACTCGTTAAGTTTTTTGTCCTGAGGTGGAATATACACTGCCTGTACAAAACATTGTTCCATGACATAGACTGACTGACCAGGTGGAAGCGATGATCCCTTATTGATGTCAGTTGTTAAATCCACTTCAATCAGTGTAGATGAAGGGGAGGAGACCTGGTTAATTAAGTATTTTTAAGCCTTGAGACAATTGAGACATGGATTGTGTATGTGTGCCAATCAGATGGTGAATGGGGCAAAATATTTAGGTGCCTTTGAACAGGGTATGGTAGTAGGTGCCAGGCGCACCGGTTTGAGTGTGTCAACAAATGCAACACTGCTGGGTTTTTCACACTCAACAGTTTCCCGTGTGTATCAAGAATGTTCCACCACCCAAAGGACATTCAGACAACTTGACACTACTGTGGGGAAGCATTGAGTCAACATGGGGGGTTCAACTGGAGTCAACATGGGGGTTCAACTGGAGTCAACATGGGGGGGGTCAACTGGAGTCAACATGGGGGTTCAACTGGAGTCAACATGGGGGTCAACTGGAGTCAACATGGGGGTTCAACTGGAGTCAACATGGGGGTTCAACTGGAGTCAACATGGGGGGTCAACTGGAGTCAACATGGGGGTTCAACTGGAGTCAACATGGGGGGTTCAACTGGAGTCAACATGGGGGGTTCAACTGGAGTCAACATGGGGGTTCAACTGGAGTCAACATGGGGGGTTCAACTGGAGTCAACATGGGGGTTCAACTGGAGTCAACATGGGGGACAACTGGAGTCAACATGGGGGACAACTGGAGTCAACATGGGCCAGCCTCCCAGTGGGAAGCTTTGGAGTCGACATGGGCCAGCCTCCCAGTGGAAAGCATTGGAGTCAACATGGGCCAGCCTCCCAGTGGGAAGCATTGGAGTCAACATGGGCCAGCCTCCCAGTGGGAAGCATTGGAGTCAACATGGGCCAGCCTCCCTGTGGGAAGCATAGGAGTCAACATGGGGGGCCAGAGTCAACATGGGGAAGTCAACTGGAGTCAACATGGGGGTTCAACTGGAGTCAACATGGGGGTTTCAACTGGAGTCAACATGGGGGTTAAACTGGAGTCAACATGGGGGTTTCAACTGGAGTCAACATGGGGGGTTCAACTGGAGTCAACATGGGGGGTTCAACTGGAGTCAACATGGGGGGTTCAACTGGAGTCAACATGGGGGGTCAACTGGGGTCAACATGGGGGTTCAACTGGAGTCAACATGGGGGGGTCAACTGGAGTCAACATGGGGGTTCAACTGGAGTCAACATGGGGGGGACAACTGGAGTCAACATGGGGGTCAACTGGAGTCAACATGGGGGTTCAACTGGAGTCAACATGGGGGTTCAACTGGAGTCAACATGGGGGGTTCAACTGGATTCAACATGGGGGGGTTCAACTGGAGTCAACATGGGGGGGACAACTGGAGTCAACATGGGCCAGCCTCCCAGTGGGAAGCTTTGGAGTCGACATGGGCCAGCCTCCCAGTGGGAAGCATTGGAGTCAACATGGGCCAGCCTCCCAGTGGGAAGCATTGGAGTCAACATGGGCCAGCCTCCCAG
Organism: Oncorhynchus nerka; assembly: GCF_034236695.1. NCBI lineage: Eukaryota > Metazoa > Chordata > Actinopteri > Salmoniformes > Salmonidae > Oncorhynchus > Oncorhynchus nerka. Next base: position 4,001,424 of record NC_088406.1, read on the forward strand.
TGGGAAGCATTGGAGTCAACATGGGCCAGCCTCCCTGTGGGAAGCATTGGAGTCAACATGGGCCAGCCTCCCTGTGGGAAGCATTGGAGTCAACATGGGCCAGCCTCCCTGTGGGAAGCATAGGAGTCAACATGACTGGAGTCAACAGCAACTGGAGTCCCATGGGGGGTTCACTGGAGTCAACATGGGGGTTTCCAGTCCCATGGGGGGTTCAACTGGAGTCAACATGGGGGGTCAACTGGAGTCAACATGGGGGGGTTCCAGTCCATGGGGGTTCAATTGGAGTCAACATGGGGGCCAGCCTCCCATGGGAAGCACTGGAGTCAACATGGGGGTTCAACAGTCAACATGGGGGTCAACTGGAGTCAACATGGGGGGTTCAACTGGAGTCAACATGGGGGGGGACAACTGGAGTCAACATGGGGGGTCAACTGGAGTCAACATGGGGGGTTCAACTGGAGTCAACATGGGGTGGTTCAACTGGAGTCAACATGGGGGGTTCAACTGGATTCAACATGGGGGGTTCAACTGGAGTCAACATGGGGGGGACAACTGAGTCAACATGGGCCAGCCTCCCAGTGGGAAGCATTGGAGTCAACATGGGGCCTCCCAGTGGGAAGCATTGGAGTCAACATGGGGCCTCCCAGTGGGAAGCACTGGAGTCAACATGGGCCAGCCTCCCAGTGGGAAGCATTGGAGTCAACATGGGCCAGCCTCCCTGTGGGAAGCATTGGAGTCAACATGGGCCAGCCTCCTGTGGGAAGCATTGGAGTCAACATGGGCCAGCCTCCTGTGGGAAGCATTGGAGTTGACAAGAGCCTCCCAGTGGGGGCATTGGAGTCAACATGGGCCAGCCTCCCAGTGGGAAGCATTGGAGTCAACATGGGGGAGGGTCAACTGGAGTCAACATGGGCCAGCCTCCCTGTGGGGGGAGTCAACATGGGCCAGCCTCCCAGTGGGAAGCATTGGAGTCAACATGGGCCAGCCTCCCAGTGGGAAGCATTGGAGTCAACATGGACCAGCCTCCCAGTGGGAAGTATTGGAGTCAACATCGGGGGGTTCAACTGGAGTCGACATGGGGGTTCAACTGGAGTCAACATGGGGGTTCAACTGGAGTCAACATGGGCCAGCCTCCCTGTGGGAAGCATTGGAGTCAACATGGGGAGGTTCAACTGGAGTCAACATGGGGGTTCAACTGGAGTCAACATGGGCCAGCCTCCCAGTGGGAAGTATTGGAGTCAACATGGGCCAGCCTCCCAGTGGGAAGCATTGGAGTCGACATGGGGGGTTCAACTGGAGTCAACATGGGGCCTCCCAGTGGGAAGCTGGAGTCAACATGGGCCAGCCTCCCAGTGGGAAGTATTGGAGTCAACATGGGGGGTTCAACTGGAGTCAACATGGGGGGGATTCAACTGGAGTCAACATGGGCCAGCCTCCCCGTGGGAAGCATTGGAGTCAACATGGGCCAGCCTCCCCGTGGGAAGCATTGGAGTCAACATGGGCCAGCCTCCCAGTGGGAAGCATTGAAGTCAACATGGGGGGGGGGGGGTTCAACTGGAGTCAACATGGGCCAGCCTCCCTGTGGGAAGCATTGGAGTCAACATAGGCCAGCCTCCCTGTGAAGCTCTTGTAGGGTGGCACACACTAGTCCCCTTCATCTACACACCTTGTAGGGTCAAACGAGGGTCAAACGAGGCTGTTCTTGGGAAGGGGGGGCAAATCAATAGTGGGAAGGGGTTCTTAATGTTTTGTACACTCGGTGTATACAGCAGTCACGATAACAGCTGAAAACTCTATCGGGAGGTAGAAGGATGGGCATTTGACCATCAGGTATTTCAAAACGAGTAAGAAATGGGTGGAGCCTTCCACTGCGCTAGAGTCAGCACAGCAGCTGCTACTGATGGTGAGGCATACCACTCCCTTTGTTCCATTTCCTTGAATCCAATGTCCTGTCTGCTTGGTAAATGTTTCAGAAAAGCAAGAGAATATTACACTGAGGGAGGAGGTGGCTGGGATTTCCTTTCGCCTTAAGGTGTCTGCTAAATGACTCAAATGTACACCATGTGTCAATCATGTTATTAACCCACCCCTTTATGTGTGTGAGCAGAAATCATGTTAGGTTGACTCCAATTAACCGAAGATAAGGTAAGGGTTTCAGTTGATACCCTAGGGCATCATTCCGGGTAGAAGAAGTTAGTTAATCTCACCGGGACTTCCTCTCTCATGACTCTTTTTCGCCGGCGTTTCCTCTTGGATAGCCTGAAGATTAGGGTCGGAATTACACAAAGAACCCAAAGCAGATGAGTCGAAGTTAAAGTTGAAGCCAGAATTGAGGTTGGTAACTGCCGATCTGATGTTCAAAAGTTATTGTTGATCATAAGAAAGGAAAGTGGATGCAGTTATTGTTGATCATAAGAAAGGAAAGTGGATGCAGTTATTGTTGATCATAAGAAAGGAAAGTGGATGCAGTTATTGTTGATCATAAGAAAGGAAAGTGGATGCAGTTATTGTTGATCATAAGAAAGGAAAGTGGATGCAGTTATTGTTGATCATAAGAAAGGAAAGTGGATGCAGTTATTGTTGATCATAAGAAAGGAAAGTGGATGCAGTTATTGTTGATCATAAGAAAGGAAAGTGGATGCAGTTATTGTTGATCATAAGAAAGGAAAGTGGATGCAGTTATTGTTGATCATAAGAAAGGAAAGTGGATGCAGTTATTGTTGATCATAAGAAAGGAAAGTGGATGCAGTTATTGTTGATCATAAGAAAGGAAAGTGGATGCAGTTATTGTTGATCATAAGAAAGGAAAGTGGATGCAGTTATTGTTGATCATAAGAAAGGAAAGTGGATGCAGTTATTGTTGATCATAAGAAAGGAAAGTGGATGCAGTTATTGTTGATCATAAGAAAGGAAAGTGGATGCAGTTATTGTTGATCATAAGAAAGGAAAGTGGATGCAGTTATTGTTGATCATAAGAAAGGAAAGTGGATGCAGTTATTGTTGATCATAAGAAAGGAAAGTGGATGCAGTTATTGTTGATCATAAGAAAGGAAAGTGGATGCAGTTATTGTTGATCATAAGAAAGGAAAGTGGATGCAGTGAAGATAAACCCCAACAGAACAACAAACACGGCAGCATTAAAATATATATATATATTTAACCTTTATTTAACTAGGCAAGTCAGTTAAAGAACAAATTCTTATTTACGATGACGGGCTACTCGTCATTGGAAATACAGTACGGCACCATCTTCCCTGTTTAGGACAAGGTTACCCATCACGCAAGCGTGGTTCAGCAGCTCGCCACTTCCGTTACACAACCACATCCATTGGAGTAGTACAGTAATACCTGGTATTTACAGTGTGGAATAACATTCAGCATATAAAGGGCAGCTTACTGAGGAGAGATTGGTCACTCCTACTCACTCCCAGAATGACACTTATGTTACTTGAAAATTACATAGGTTGTAGCTTTCAGAAGTGCCTTCACTTTCAGTGTGATTCAGTTTTATCATGATCTCAACAGTGTGATACTGTTTTAGTAGAGATCCTAAATTAGGAAACAGCCTGAAGGTTCTCAGGAGGTTTAAATGAGGATTCAGCCTGAAGGTTCTCAGGAGGTTTGAATGAGGATTCAGCCTGAAGGTTCTCAGGAGGTTTAAATGAGGATTCAGCCTGAAGGTTCTCAGGAGGTTTAAATGAGGATTCAGCCTGAAGGTTCTCAAGAGGTTTGAATGACGATTCAGCCTGAAGGTTCTCAAGAGGTTTGAATGAGGATTCAGCCTGAAGGTTCTCAAGAGGTTTGAATGACGATTCAGCCTGAAGGTTCTCAAGAGGTTTGAATGACGATTCAGCCTGAAGGTTCTCAGGAGGTTTAAATGACGATTCAGCCTGAAGGTTCTCAAGAGGTTTGAATGAGGATTCAGCCTGAAGGTTCTCAGGAGGTTTAAATGAGGAAACAGCCTGAAGGTTCTCAGGAGGTTTAAATGAGGAAACAGCCTGAAGGTTCTCAAGAAGTTTAAATCAGGAAACAGCCTGAAGGTTCTCAGGAGGTTTAAATGAGGAAACAGCCTGAAGGTTCTCAGGAGGTTTAAATCAGGAAACAGCCTGAAGGTTCTCAGGAGGTTTAAATGAGGAAACAGCCTGAAGGTTCTCAGGAGGTTTAAATGAGGAAGTAGCCTGAAGGCTCTCAGCAGGTTGAAGTAAGGATAGAGCCTGAACAAATTTAAATGAGGTTATGAAATTAACATAGATTTGATTTGACTCTTCTGTACAGCAGCTGTCAATGTGTTCTTCTGCCGGTTGAATCACCACATCCAACGATAACTTACTAACAACAATATGGTTGACATAACGTTTTCACATGGTCGAGAGAGTGACCAACTTTCTCACAACCTATTTGCATGTTGTGACAAAGTTATATGTTAGTATGGTATCCAACCCTCCTCACTCTCACTCCCTGAATCTCCACTCCACTGTGAGGCCTGTGTGTGCATCCAAAATGGCACCATACGGGGACCTGGCCAATAGTAGTGCATTATAAAGGAAAGAGGGTGCCAATTGGGACTCGGACTGTGAGTTGTGGTTCAGTTGTTTTAAAAAGTTTTTGCATAACAACTTACTACTACATCAGTTAATCAACCAAGCTTACATCAGACACTAATCAACCAAGCTTACATCAGACACTAATCAACCAAGCTTACATCAGACACTAATCAACCAAGCTTACATCAGACACTAATCAACCAAGCTTACATCAGACACTAATCAACCAACTTACATCAGACACTAATCAACCCTTACATCAGACACTAATCAACCAAGCTTACATCAGACACTAATCAACCAAGCTTACATCAGACACTAATCAACCAAGCTTACATCAGACACTAATCAACCAAGCTTACATCAGACACTAATCAACCAAGCTTACATCAGACACTAATCAACCAAGCTTACATCAGACACTAATCAACCAAGCTTACATCAGACAAATCAACCAAGCTTACATCAGACACTAATCCCAAGCTTACATCAGACACTAATCAACCAAGCTTACATCAGACATTAAAAGCTTACATCAGACACTAATCAACCAAGCTTACATCAGACACTAATCAACCAAGCTTACATCAGGCTTACATCAGACACTAATCAACCAAGCTTACATCAGACACTAATCAACCAAGCTTACATCAGACACTAATCAACCAAGTGGCTTACATCAGACACTAATTACATCAGACACTAATCAACCAAGCTTACATCAGACACTAATCAACCAAGCTTACATCAGACACTAATCAACCAAGCTTACATCAGACACTAATCAACCAAGCTTACATCAGACACTAATCAACCAAGCTTACATCAGACATTAATACTACCCTGAGCACGTGCCCTCCAGATGGATGGGCTAACGCACCTCCGAAAAGGTCACACTTACGGAAAGGGGATCAATGAGTGTGATCTGAAACTATGAATTTTTTATTTTTTATTTTTTTTTACCTTTATTTAACCAGGCAGTTAAGGACAAATTCTTATTTTCAATGACGGCCTGGGAACAGTGGGTTAACTGCCTGTTCAGGGGCGGATATGACGGATAAGTGGAATTCAATGGTTTGTGTCCCAAATGAATCCTTATGTCCTATATAGTACACTACAATTGTACTATATTCCATTTATAATCCATGAAAGTAGTGCACTATATAGGGAATAGGGTGCCACTGGTCAAAGTAAAGGGAATAATATGGCTCTGGTCAAAGTAGTGCACTATAAAGGGAATAGGGCACATAGGGCTCTGGTCAAAGTAGTCCACTATATAAGGAATAATATGGTTCTGGTCAAAGTAGTGCACTATAAAGGGAATAGGGCCCATATGGCTCTGATCAAAGTAGTGCACTATATAGGGAATAATAGGACTCTGGTCAAAGTAGTGCACTATGAAGGGAATAGGGCCCATAGGGCTCTGGTCAAAGTAGTGCACTATGAAGGGAATAGGGCCCATAGGGCTCTGGTCAAAGTAGTGCACTATGAAGGGAAGCGGACCCATAGGGTAAGTGATATGTATCTATTCTACTCCTAACCTGTTTCAGAACATTTTCACGGGCTGTATTCATTTCGTAATGACATAACCCGTAACCAGCCAAGCTTACATCAGACACTAATCAACCAAGCTTACATCAGACACTAACCAGCCAAGCTTACAGAAAAGCTTTCGGAAAAGCTGACCACGACTCCATTTTGTTGATCCCTGCCTACAGACAGAAACTAAAACAAGAGGCTCCAACGCTGAGGTCTGTCCAACGCTGGTCCGACCAAGCTGACTCCACACTCCAAGACTGCTTCCATCACGTGGACTGGGATATGTTTCGTCAGATAACAATATTGACGAATACGCTGATTCGGTGTGCGAGTTCATTAGAACGTGTGTTGAAGATGTCGTTCCCATAGCAACGATTAAAACATTCCCTAACCAGAAACCGTGGATTGATGGCAGCATTGGCGTGAAACTGAAAGCGCGAACCACTGCTTTTAATCAGGGCAAGGTGACTGGTAACATGACCGAATACAAACAGTGCAGCTATTCCCTCCGCAAGGCTATCAAACAAGCTAAGCGTCAGTACAGAGACAAAGTAGAATCTCAATTCAACGGCTCAGACACAAGAGGCATGTGGCAGGGTCTACAGTCAATCACGGACTACAAGAAGAAATCCAGCCCAGTCACGGACCAGGATGTCTTGCTCCCAGGCAGACTAAATAACTCTTTTGCCCGCTTTGAGGACAATACAGTGCCACTGACACGGCCTGCAACGAAAACATGGGGACGCTCCTTCACTGCAGCCGAGGTGTGTAAGACATTTAAACGTGTTAACCCTCGCAAGGCTGCAGGCCCAGACGGCATCCCCAGCCGCGCCCTCAGAGCATGCGCAGACCAGCTGGCCGGTGTGTTTACGGACATATTCAATCAATCCCTATACCAGTCTGCTGTTCCCACATGCTTCAAGAGGGCCACCATTGTTCCTGTTCCCAAGAAAGCTAAGGTAACTGAGCTAAACGACTACCGCCCCGTAGCACTCACTTCCGTCATCATGAAGTGCTTTGAGAGACTAGTCAAGGACCATATCACCTCCACCCTACCTGACACCCTAGACCCACTCCAATTTGCTTACCGCCCAAATAGGTCCACAGACGATGCAATCTCAACCACACTGCACACTGCCCTAACCCATCTGGACAAGAGGAATACCTATGTGAGAATGCTGTTCATCGACTACAGCTTGGCATTCAACACCATAGTACCCTCCAAGCTCGTCATCAAGCTCGAGAGCCTGGGTCTCGACCCCGCCCTGTGCAACTGGGTACTGGACTTCCTGACGGGCCGCCCCCAGGTGGTGAGGGTAGGCAACAACATCTCCTCCACGCTGATCCTCAACACTGGGGCCCCACAAGGGTGCGTTCTGAGCCCTCTCCTGTACTCCCTGTTCACCCACGACTGCGTGGCCACGCACGCCTCCAACTCAATCAACAAGTTTGCGGACGACACAACAGTGGTAGGCTTGATTACCAACAACGACGAGACGGCCTACAGGGAGGAGGTGAGGGCCCTCGGAGTGTGGTGTCAGGAAAATAACCTCACACTCAACGTCAACATAACTAAGGAGATGATTGTGGACTTCAGGAAACAGCAGAGGGAACACCCCCCTATCCACATCGATGGAACAGTAGTGGAGAGGGTAGCAAGTTTTAAGTTCCTCGGCATACACATCACAGACAAACTGAATTGGTCCACTCACACAGACAGAATCGTGAAGAAGGCACAGCAGCGCCTCTTCAACCTCAGGAGGCTGAAGAAATTCGGCTTGTCACCAAAAGCACTCACAAACTTCTACAGATGCACAATCGAGAGCATCCTGGCGGGCTGTATCACCGCCTGGTACGGCAACTGCTCTGCCCTCAACCGTAAGGCTCTCCAGAGGGTAGTGAGGTCTACACAACGCATCACCGGGGGCAAACTACCTGCCCTTCAGGACACCTACACCACCCGATGTTACAGGAAGGCCATAAAGATCATCAAGGACATCAACCACCCGAGCCACTGCCTGTTCACCCCGCTATCATCCAGAAGGCGAGGTCAGTACAGGTGCATCAAAGCTGGGACCGAGAGACTGAAAAACAGCTTCTATCTCAAGGCCATCAGACTGTTAAACAGCCACCACTAACATTGAGTGGCTGCAGCCAACACACTGACACTGACACTGACTCAACTCCAGCCACTTTAATAATGGGAATTGATGGGAAATGATGTAAATATATCACTAGCCACTTTAAACAATGCTACCTTATATAATGTTACTTACCCTACATTATTCATCTCATATGCATACGTATATACTGTACTCTATATCATCGACTGCATCCTTATGTAATACATGTATCACTAGCCACTTTAACTATGCCACTTTGTTTACATACTCATCTCATATGTATATACTGTACCCGATACCATCTACTGTATCTTGCCTATGCTACTCTGTACCATCACTCATTCATATATCCTTATGTACATATTCTTTATTCCCTTACACTGTGTATAAGACAGTAGTTTTGGAATTGTTAGTTAGATTACTTGTTGGTTATTACTGCATTGTCGGAACTAGAAGCACAAGCATTTCGCTACACTCGCATTAACATCTGCTAACCATGGTGTATGTGACCAATAATATTTGATTTGATTTGATTTTACATCAGACACTAACCAGCCAAGCTTACATCAGACATTAATCAACCAAGCTTACATCAGACACTAATCAACCAAGCTTACATCAGACATTAATCAACCAAGCTTACATCAGACACTAATCAACCAAGCTTACATCAGACATTAATCAACCAAGCTTACATCAGACATTAATCTAATCAACATTAATCAACCAAGCTTACATCAGACATTAATCAACCAAGCTTACATCAGACATTAATCAACCAAGCTTACATCAGACATTAATCAACCAAGCTTACATCAGACATTAATCAACCAAGCTTACATCAGACATTAATCAACCAAGCTTACATCAGACACTAATCAACCAAGCTTACATCAGACATTAATCAACCAAGCTTACATCAGACATTAATCAACCAAGCTTACATCAGACATTAATCAACCAAGCTTACATCAGACATTAATCAACCAAGCTTACATCAGACACTAATCAACCAAGCTTACATCAGACATTAATCAACCAAGCTTACATCAGACACTAATCAACCAAGCTTACATCAGACACTAATCAACCAAGCTTACATCAGACACTAATCAACCAAGCTTACATCAGACACTAATCAACCAAGCTTACATCAGACACTAATCAACCAAGCTTACATCAGACACTAATCAACCAAGCTTACATCAGACACTAATCAATCAACCAAGCTTACATCAGACACTAATCAACCAAGCTTACATCAGACACTAATCAACCAAGCTTACATCAGACACTAATCAACCAAGCTTACATCAGACACTAATCAACCAAGCTTACATCAGACACTAATCAACCAAGCTTACATCAGACACTAATCAACCAAGCTTACATCAGACACTAATCAACCAAGCTTACATCAGACACTAATCAACCAAGCTTACATCAGACATTAATCAACCAAGCTTACATCAGACACTAATCAACCAAGCTTACATCAGACACTAATCAACCAAGCTTACATCAGACACTAATCAACCAAGCTTACATCAGACATTAATCAACCAAGCTTACATCAGACACTAATCAACCAAGCTTACATCAGACACTAATCAACCAAGCTTACATCAGACATTAATCAACCAAGCTTACATCAGACACTAATCAACCAAGCTTACATCAGACACTAATCAACATCAGACAAGCTTACATCAGACATTAATCAACCAAGCTTACATCAGACACTAATCAACCAAGCTTACATCAGACACTAATCAACCAAGCTTACATCAGACATTAATCAACCAAGCTTACATCAGACACTAATCAACCAAGCTTACATCAGACACTAATCAACCAAGCTTACATCAGACACTAATCAACCAAGCTTACATCAGACACTAATCAACCAAGCTTACATCAGACACTAATCAACCAAGCTTACATCAGACACTAATCAACCAAGCTTACATCAGACACTAATCAACCAAGCTTACATCAGACACTAATCAACCAAGCTTACATCAGACACTAATCAACCAAGCTTACATCAGACACTAATCAACCAAGCTTACATCAGACATTAATCAACCAAGCTTACATCAGACATTAATCAACCAAGCTTACATCAGACACTAATCAACCAAGCTTACATCAGACACTAATCAACCAAGCTTACATCAGACACTAATCAACCAAGCTTACATCAGACACTAATCAACCAAGCTTACATCAGACACTAATCAACCAAGCTTACATCAGACACTAATCAACCAAGCTTACATCAGACACTAATCAACCAAGCTTACATCAGACACTAATCAACTTACAATCAACCAAGCTTACATCAGACACTAATCAACCAAGCTTACATCAGACACTAATCAACCAAGCTTACATCAGACACTAATCAACCAAGCTTACATCAGACACTAATCAACCAAGCTTACATCAGACACTAATCAACCAAGCTTACATCAGACACTAATCAACCAAGCTTACATCAGACACTAATCAACCAAGCTTACATCAGACACTAATCAACCAAGCTTACATCAGACACTAATCAACCAAGCTTACATCAGACACTAATCAACCAAGCTTACATCAGACACTAATCAACCAAGCTTACATCAGACACTAATCAAGCTTACATCAGACACTAATCAACCAAGCTTACATCAGACACTAATCAACCAAGCTTACATCAGACACTAATCAACCAAGCTTACATCAGACACTAATCAACCAAGCTTACATCAGACACTAATCAGACACTAATCAACCAAGCTTACATCAGACACTAATCAACCAAGCTTACATCAGACACTAATCAACCAAGCTTACATCAGACACTAATCAACCAAGCTTACATCAGACACTAATCAACCAAGCTTACATCAGACACTAATCAACCAAGCTTACATCAGACACTAATCAACCAAGCTTACATCAGACACTAATCAACCAAGCTTACATCAGACACTAATCAACCAAGCTTACATCAGACACTAATCAACCAAGCTTACATCAGACATTAATCAACCAAGCTTACATCAGACACTAATCAACCAAGCTTACATCAGACACTAATCAACCAAGCTTACATCAGACACTAATCAACCAAGCTTACATCAGACACTAATCAACCAAGCTTACATCAGACACTAATCAACCAAGCTTACATCAGACATTAATCAACCAAGCTTACATCAGACACTAATCAACCAAGCTTACATCAGACATTAATTAACCAAGCTTACATCAGACACTAATCAACCAAGCTTACATCAGACACTAATCAACCAAGCTTACATCAGACACTAATCAACCAAGCTTACATCAGACACTAATCAACCAACATCAACACTAATCAACCAAGCTTACATCAGACACTAATCAACCAAGCTTACATCAGACACTAATCAACCAAGCTTACATCAGACACTAATCAACCAAGCTTACATCAGACACTAATCAACCAAGCTTACATCAGACACTAATCAACCAAGCTTACATCAGACACTAATCAACCAAGCTTACATCAGACACTAATCAACCAAGCTTACATCAGACACTAATCAACCAAGCTTACATCAGACACTAATCAACCAAGCTTACATCAGACACTAATCAACCAAGCTTACATCAGACACTAATCAACCAAGCTTACATCAGACACTAATCAACCAAGCTTACATCAGACACTAATCAACCAAGCTTACATCAGACACTAATCAACCAAGCTTACATCAGACACTAATCAACCAAGCTTACATCAGACACTAATCAACCAAGCTTACATCAGACACTAATCAACCAAGCTTACATCAGACACTAATCAACCAAGCTTACATCAGACACTAATCAACCAAGCTTACATCAGACAGCTTAATCAACTAATCAAGCTTACATCAGACACTAATCAACCAAGCTTACATCAGACACTAATCAACCAAGCTTACATCAGACACTAATCAACCAAGCTTACATCAGACATTAATCAACCAAGCTTACATCAGACACTAATCAACCAAGCTTACATCAGACATTAATCAACCAAGCTTACATCAGACATTAATCAACCAAGCTTACATCAGACACTAATCAACCAAGCTTACATCAGACACTAATCAACCAAGCTTACATCAGACACTAATCAACCAAGCTTACATCAGACACTAATCAACCAAGCTTACATCAGACATTAATCAACCAAGCTTACATCAGACACTAATCAACCAAGCTTACATCAGACACTAATCAACCAAGCTTACATCAGACACTAATCAACCAAGCTTACATCAGACACTAATCAACCAAGCTTACATCAGACACTAATCAACCATCAGCTTACATCAGACACTAATCAACCAAGCTTACATCAGACACTAATCAACCAAGCTTACATCAGACACTAATACATCAGACACTAATCAACCAAGCTTACATCAGACACTAATCAACCAAGCTTACATCAGACACTAATCAACCAAGCTTACATCAGACACTAATCAACCAAGCTTACATCAGACACTAATCAACCAAGCTTACATCAGACACTAATCAACAAGCTTACATCAGACACTAATCAACAATCAGACACTAATCAACCAAGCTTACATCAGACACTAATCAACCAAGCTTACATCAGACACTAATCAACCAAGCTTACATCAGACACTAATCAACCAAGCTTACATCAGACACTAATCAATCAACCATCAGACACTAATACATCAGACATTAATCAACCAAGCTTACATCAGACACTAATCAACCAAGCTTACATCAGACACTAATCAACCAAGCTTACATCAGACACTAATCAACCAAGCTTACATCAGACACTAATCAACCAAGCTTACATCAGACACTAATCAACAAGCTTACATCAGACACTAATCAACCAAGCTTACATCAGACATTAATCAACCAAGCTTACATCAGACACTAATCAACCAAGCTTACATCAGACACTAATCAACCAAGCTTACATCAGACACTAATCAACCAAGCTTACATCAGACACTAATCAAGCTTACATCAGACACTAATCAACCAAGCTTACATCAGACACTAATCAACCAAGCTTACATCAGACACTAATCAACCAAGCTTACATCAGACACTAATCAACCAAGCTTACATCAGACACTAATCAACCAAGCTTACATCAGACACTAATCAACCAAGCTTACATCAGACACTAATCAACCAAGCTTACATCAGACACTAATCAACCAAGCTTACATCAGACACTAATCAACCAAGCTTACATCAGACATTAATCAACCAAGCTTACATCAGACACTAATCAACATCAACACTAATTACATCAGACACTAATCAACCAAGCTTACATCAGACACTAATCAACCAAGCTTACATCAGACACTAATCAACCAAGCTTACATCAGACACTAATCAACCAAGCTTACATCAGACACTAATCAACCAAGCTACATACATCAGACACTAATCAACCAAGCTTACATCAGACACTAATCAACCAAGCTTACATCAGACACTAATCAACCAAGCTTACATCAGACACTAATCAACCAAGCTTACATCAGACACTAATCTAAACCAAGCTTACATCAGACACTAATCAACCAAGCTTACATCAGACACTAATCAACCAAGCTTACATCAGACACTAATCAACCAAGCTTACATCAGACACTAATCAACTTACATCAGACACTAATACATCAGACACTAATCAACCAAGCTTACATCAGACACTAATCAACCAAGCTTACATCAGACACTAATCAACCAAGCTTACATCAGACACTAATCAACCAAGCTTACATCAGACACTAATCAACCAAGCTTACATCAGACACTAATCAACCAAGCTTACATCAGACACTAATCAACCAAGCTTACATCAGACACTAATCAACCAAGCTTACATCAGACACTAATCAACCAAGCTTACATCAGACACTAATCAACCAAGCTTACATCAGACACTAATCAACCAAGCTTACATCAGACACTAATCAACCAAGCTTACATCAGACACTAATCAACCAAGCTTACATCAGACACTAATCAACCAAGCTTACATCAGACACTAATCAACCAAGCTTACATCAGACACTAATCAACCAAGCTTACATCAGACATTAATCAACCAAGCTTACATCAGACACTAATCAACCAAGCTTACATCAGACACTAATCAACCAAGCTTACATCAGACACTAATCAACCAAGCTTACATCAGACACTAATCAACCAAGCTTACATCAGACACTAATCAACCAAGCTTACATCAGACACTAATCAACCAAGACACTAATACATCAGACACTAATCAACCAAGCTTACATCAGACACTAATCAACCAAGCTTACATCAGACACTAATCAACCAAGCTTACATCAGACACTAATCAACCAAGCTTACATCAGACACTAATCAACCAAGCTTACATCAGACACTAATCAACCAAGCTTACATCAGACACTAATCAACCAAGCTTACATCAGACACTAATCAACCAAGCTTACATCAGACACTAATCAACCAAGCTTACATCAGACACTAATCAACTTACATCAGCTAATTACATCAGACACTAATCAACCAAGCTTACATCAGACACTAATCAACCAAGCTTACATCAGACACTAATCAACCAAGCTTACATCAGACACTAATCAACCAAGCTTACATCAGACACTAATCAACCAAGCTTACATCAGACATTAATCAACCAAGCTTACATCAGACACTAATCAACCAAGCTTACATCAGACACTAATCAACCAAGCTTACATCAGACACTAATCAACCAAGCTTACATCAGACACTAATCAACCAAGCTTACATCAGACACTAATCAACCAAGCTTACATCAGACACTAATCAACCAAGCTTACATCAGACACTAATCAACCAAGCATCAGACACTAATCAGACAACTTAATCAACCAAGCTTACATCAGACACTAATCAACCAAGCTTACATCAGACATTAATCAACCAAGCTTACATCAGACACTAATCAACCAAGCTTACATCAGACACTAATCAACCAAGCTTACATCAGACACTAATCAACCAAGCTTACATCAGACACTAATCAACCAAGCTTACATCAGACACTAATCAACCAATCTTACATCAGACATTAATCAACCAAGCTTACATCAGACACTAATCAACCAAGCTTACATCAGACACTAATCAACCAAGCTTACATCAGACACTAATCAACCAAGCTTACATCAGACACTAATCAACCAAGCTTACATCAGACACTAATCAACCAAGCTTACATCAGACACTAATCAACCAAGCTTACATCAGACATTAATCAACCAAGCTTACATCAGACACTAATCAACCAAGCTTACATCAGACACTAATCAACCAAGCTTACATCAGACACTAATCAACCAAGCTTACATCAGACACTAATCAACCAAGCTTACATCAGACACTAATCAACCAAGCTTACATCAGACACTAATCAACCAAGCTTACATCAGACACTAATCAACCAAGCTTACATCAGACACTAATCAACTAATCAACCAAGCTTACATCAGACACTAATCAACCAAGCTTACATCAGACACTAATCAACCAAGCTTACATCAGACATTAATCAACCAAGCTTACATCAGACATTAATCAACCAAGCTTACATCAGACACTCAGACAATCAACCAAGCTTACATCAGACACTAATCAACCAAGCTTACATCAGACACTAATCAACCAAGCTTACATCAGACACTAATCAACCAAGCTTACATCAGACATTAATCAACCAAGCTTACATCAGACACTAATCAACCAAGCTTACATCAGACACTAATCAACCAAGCTTACATCAGACACTAATCAACCAAGCTTACATCAGACACTAATCAACCAAGCTTACATCAGACACTAATCAACCAAGCTTACATCAGACACTAATCAACCAAGCTTACATCAGACATTAATCAACCAAGCTTACATCAGACACTAATTAACCAAGCTTACATCAGACACTAATCAATCGTATGCTGTACATGCCATTAATAATAATCATGAATTGAATTATATTATAAAGTTTCTCAACACCCACGGCGCTCTATACGACGTAGTAACCATCTGTATTTGGCGCTCTATACGACGTAGTAACCATCTGTATTTGGCGCTCTATACGACGTAGTAACCATCTGTATTTGGCGCTCTATACGACGTAGTAACCATCTGTATTTGGCGCTCTATACGACGTAGTAACCATCTGTATTTGGCGCTCTATACGCGTAGTAACCATCTGTATTTGGCGCTCTATACGACGTAGTAACCATCTGTATTTGGCGCTCTATACGACGTAGTAACCATCTGTATTTGGCGCTCTATACGACGAGTAACCATCTGTATTTGGCGCTCTATACGACGTAGTAACCATCTGTATTGGCGCTCTATACGACGTAGTAACCATCTGTATTTGGCGCTCTATACGACGTAGTAACCATCTGTATTTGGCGCTCTATACGACGTAGTAACCATCTGTATTTGGCGCTCTATACGACGTAGTAACCATCTGTATTTGGCGCTCTATGCGTAGTAACCATCTGTATTTGGCGCTCTATACGACGTAGTAACCATCTGTATTTGGCGCTCTATACGACGTAGTAACCATCTGTATTTGGCGCTCTATACGACGTAGTAACCATCTGTATTTGGCGCTCTATACGACGTAGTAACCATCTGTATTTGGCGCTCTATACGACGTAGTAACCATCTGTATTTGGCGCTCTATACGACGTAGTAACCATCTGTATTTGGCGCTCTATACGACGTAGTAACCATCTGTATTTGGCGCTCTATACGACGTAGTAACCATCTGTATTTGGCGCTCTATACGACGTAGTAACCATCTGTATTTGGCGCTCTATACGGTAGTAACCATCTGTACAAAGTAACCATCTGTATTTGGCGCTCTATACGACGTAGTAACCATCTGTATTTGGCGCTCTATCGACGTAGTAACCATCTGTATTTGGCGCTCTATACGACGTAGTAACCATCTGTATTTGGCGCTCTATACGACGTAGTAACCATCTGTATTTGGCGCTCTATACGACGTAGTAACCATCTGTATTTGGCGCTCTATACGACGTAGTAACCATCTGTATTTGGCGCTCTATACGACGTAGTAACCATCTGTATTTGGCGCTCTATACGACGTAGTAACCATCTGTATTTGGCGCTCTATACGACGTAGTAACCATCTGTGCGCTCTTGACGTAGTAACCATCTGTATTAGCGCTATACGACGTAGTAACCATCTGTATTTGGCGCTCTATACGACGTAGTAACCATCTGTATTTGGCGCTCTATACGACGTAGTAACCATCTGTATTTGGCGCTCTATACGACGTAGTAACCATCTGTATTTGGCGCTCTATACGACGTAGTAACCATCTGTATTTGGCGCTCTATACGACGTAGTAACCATCTGTATTTGACAACTATAAGCAGTGGCTGTCGAAGTGATATCATGCAGCTCTCAAATTGAAATCTGGACCTCCAAGCCTCCAACCAGGGACTGTTTTAGACCCGGGACACCAGCTGGGTGCAAGAAATGATCAGGTACAACAGAAAAGCAGTACTCCTGGTTGGGTAAGATTAGAGTAACCTTGTGATACAGGGAGGTTAGCATGTGTTGGGGGGGGGGGTATCTTTGTGCATTTGTAACTTTTGTTGTTGTTGTTGTTGTTGTTGTTGTTAGTTTGTACCAGCTGGCTAGTGCTGTGTTTCCCAACTCCAGTCCTGGCTAGTGCTGTGTTTCCCAACTCCAGTCCTGGCTAGTGCTGTGTTTCCCAACTCCAGTCCTGGCTAGTGCTGTGTTTCCCAACTCCAGTCCTGGCTAGTGCTGTGTTTCCCAACTCCAGTCCTGGCTAGTGCTGTGTTTCCCAACTCCAGTCCTGGCTAGTGCTGTGTTTCCCAACTCCAGTCCTGGCTAGTGCTGTGTTTCCCAACTCCAGTCCTGGCTAGTGCTGTGTTTCCCAACTCCAGTCCTGGCTAGTGCTGTGTTTCCCAACTCCAGTCCTAAACGAGAAAGGGTTGGGGTGTCAGGTGTAATTTCCTATTACCAAACCAGATTAAGCCTAGTACAGGACAGCGTTAGCCACGCTCTATGCTAATATCCTGTTTGACTGACAGCTTGCACAGCAGACAACAGCTTAGCCAGCCCAAACCTCTTACATCCTGTGTATTGCTTGTTCTGGAAATGATAACCTGCATTAAAACATTCATTAGTGTCACGCGGGACTAGGTGTGTGTGCAGGAATCAGACGTAGAGAGAGAGCAACGGAGTAAAGTGCTTTACTATTGCACACCAAACTCATACGCCCAATAGAACACAGGGCGCAGGACACTATACCAGACAACCCAAAACCACAGGGTGTCCAGTATAGAAAATAAAATACACTACGACCTAATATGTACACACGTAACAAAAGACAATCCCGCACAAAACAAGGGCGGGTCAAACTACTACATATAGGGAAGCTAATTAAACCAAAATACACACAGGTGAAACTAATAAGACAAAACCAACAGACAAACGAAAAAGGGATCGGTAGCGGCTGGTAGGACGGCGACGACGACCGCCGAGCACCACCCGAACAGGCAGGGGAGCCAACTTCAGCGGCGGCTAGTAGGACGGTGACGACGACCGCCGAGCACCACCCGAACAGGCAGGGGAGCCAACTTCAGCGGCGGCTAGTAGGACGGTGACGACGACCGCCGAGCACCACCCGAACAGGCAGGGGAGCCAACTTCAGCGGCGGCTAGTAGGACGGTGACGACGACCGCCGAGCACCACCCGAACAGGCAGGGGAGCCAACTTCAGCGGCTAGTAGGAGTGGTGACGGCGACCGCCGAGCACCACCGAACAGGGTGTGGGAGCCAACTTCAGCGGCGGCTAGTAGGACGGTGGTGACGACCGCCGAGCACCACCCGAACAGGCAGGGGAGCCAATTCAGCGGCGGCTGCAGTAGGACGGTGACGACGGCCGCCGAGCACCACCCGAACAGGCAGGGGAGCCAACTTCAGCGGCGGCTAGTAGGACGGTGACGACGACCGCCGAGCACCAGAACAGGCAGTGGGAGCCAACTTCAGCGGCGGCTAGTAGGACGGTGGACGACCGCCGAGCACCACCGAACAGGCAGGGAGCCAATTCAGAGCGGCTAGTAGGACGGTGCGACGACCGCCGAGCACCACCCGAACAGGCAGGGGAGCCAACTTCAGCGGCGGCTAGTAGGACGGTGACGACGACCGCCGAGCACCACCCGAACAGGCAGGGGAGCCAACTTCGGCAGAAGTCGTGACAATTAGGCAGTCAGAAATGAAAGTGAGCAGAAATTAGGCATGTTCCTTTTATTGTTGTTTGTGGAGATTCTGAGTGGTGTGGGGCTGCAGAGAGGAGATCAGATTCTGAGTGGTGTGGGGCTGCAGAGAGGAGATCAGATTCTGAGTGGTGTGGGGCTGCAGAGAGGAGATCAGATTCTGAGTGGTGTGGGGCTGCAGAGAGGAGATCAGATTCTGAGTGGTGTGGGGCTGCAGAGAGGAGATTCAGATTCTGAGTGGTGTGGGGCTGCAGAGAGGAGATCAGATTCAGAGTGGTGTGGGGCTGCAGAGAGGAGATCAGATTCAGAGTGGTGTGGGGCTGCAGAGAGGAGATCAGATTCTGAGTGGTGTGGGGCTGCAGAGAGGAGATCAGATTCTGAGTGGTGTGGGGCTGTAGAGAGGAGATTCAGATTCTGAGTGGTGTGGGGCTGTAGAGAGGAGATTCAGATTCTGAGTGGTGTGGGGCTGCAGAGAGGAGATCAGATTCTGAGTGGTGTGGGGCTGCAGAGAGGAGATCAGATTCTGAGTGGTGTGGGGCTGCAGAGAGGAGATCAGATTCTGAGTGGTGTGGGGCTGCAGAGAGGAGATCAGATTCTGAGTGGTGTGGGGCTGCAGAGAGGAGATCAGATTCTGAGTGGTGTGGGGCTGCAGAGAGGAGATCAGATTCTGAGTGGTGTGGGGCTGCAGAGAGGAGATCAGATTCTGAGTGGTGTGGGGCTGCAGAGAGGAGATCAGATTCTGAGTGGTGTGGGGCTGCAGAGAGGAGATCAGATTCTGAGTGGTGTGGGGCTGCAGAGAGGAGATCAGATTCTGAGTGGTGTGGGGCTGCAGAGAGGAGATCAGATTCTGAGTGGTGTGGGGCTGCAGAGAGGAGATCAGATTCTGAGTGGTGTGGGGCTGCAGAGAGGAGATCAGATTCTGAGTGGTGTGGGGCTGCAGAGAGGAGATCAGATTCAGAGTGGTGTGGGGCTGCAGAGAGGAGATCAGATTCAGAGTGGTGTGGGGCTGCAGAGAGGAGATCAGATTCTGAGTGGTGTGGGGCTGCAGAGAGGAGATCAGATTCTGAGTGGTGTGGGGCTGCAGAGAGGAGATCAGATTCTGAGTGGTGTGGGGCTGCAGAGAGGAGATCAGATTCTGAGTGGTGTGGGGCTGCAGAGAGGAGATCAGATTCAGAGTGGTGTGGGGCTGCAGAGAGGAGATTCAGATTCTGAGTGGTGTGGGGCTGCAGAGAGGAGATCAGATTCTGAGTGGTGTGGGGCTGCAGAGAGGAGATCAGATTCAGAGTGGTGTGGGGCTGCAGAGAGGAGATCAGATTCTGAGTGGTGTGGGGCTGCAGAGAGGAGATCAGATTCTGAGTGGTGTGGGGCTGCAGAGAGGAGATCAGATTCTGAGTGGTGTGGGGCTGCAGAGAGGAGATTCAGATTCTGAGTGGTGTGGGGCTGCAGAGAGGAGATCAGATTCTGAGTGGTGTGGGGCTGCAGAGAGGAGATCAGATTCTGAGTGGTGTGGGGCTGCAGAGAGGAGATCAGATTCTGAGTGGTGTGGGGCTGCAGAGAGGAGATCAGATTCTGAGTGGTGTGGGGCTGCAGAGAGGAGATCAGATTCTGAGTGGTGTGGGGCTGCAGAGAGGAGATCAGATTCAGAGTGGTGTGGGGCTGCAGAGAGGAGATCAGATTCTGAGTGGTGTGGGGCTGCAGAGAGGAGATCAGATTCTGAGTGGTGTGGGGCTGCAGAGAGGAGATCAGATTCTGAGTGGTGTGGGGCTGCAGAGAGGAGATCAGATTCTGAGTGGTGTGGGGCTGCAGAGAGGAGATTCAGATTCTGAGTGGTGTGGGGCTGCAGAGAGGAGATCAGATTCTGAGTGGTGTGGGGCTGCAGAGAGGAGATCAGATTCTGAGTGGTGTGGGGCTGCAGAGAGGAGATCAGATTCTGAGTGGTGTGGGGCTGCAGAGAGGAGATCAGATTCTGAGTGGTGTGGGGCTGCAGAGAGGAGATCAGATTCTGAGTGGTGTGGGGCTGCAGAGAGGAGATTCAGATTCTGAGTGGTGTGGGGCTGCAGAGAGGAGATCAGATTCAGAGTGGTGTGGGGCTGCAGAGAGGAGATCAGATTCTGAGTGGTGTGGGGCTGCAGAGAGGAGATCAGATTCTGAGTGGTGTGGGGCTGCAGAGAGGAGATCAGATTCTGAGTGGTGTGGGGCTGCAGAGAGAGGAGATCAGATTCTGAGTGGTGTGGGGCTGCAGAGAGGAGATTCAGATTCTGAGTGGTGTGGGGCTGCAGAGAGGAGATTCAGATTCTGAGTGGTGTGGGGCTGCAGAGAGGAGATCAGATTCTGAGTGGTGTGGGGCTGCAGAGAGGAGATCAGATTCTGAGTGGTGTGGGGCTGCAGAGAGGAGATCAGATTCTGAGTGGTGTGGGGCTGCAGAGAGGAGATCAGATTCTGAGTGGTGTGGGGCTGCAGAGAGGAGATCAGATTCTGAGTGGTGTGGGGCTGCAGAGAGGAGATCAGATTCTGAGTGGTGTGGGGCTGCAGAGAGGAGATCAGATTCTGAGTGGTGTGGGGCTGCAGAGAGGAGATCAGATTCTGAGTGGTGTGGGGCTGCAGAGAGGAGATCAGATTCTGAGTGGTGTGGGGCTGCAGAGAGGAGATCAGATTCTGAGTGGTGTGGGGCTGCAGAGAGGAGATCAGATTCTGAGTGGTGTGGGGCTGCAGAGAGGAGATCAGATTCTGAGTGGTGTGGGGCTGCAGAGAGGAGATCAGATTCTGAGTGGTGTGGGGCTGCAGAGAGGAGATCAGATTCTGAGTGGTGTGGGGCTGCAGAGAGGAGATCAGATTCTGAGTGGTGTGGGGCTGCAGAGAGGAGATTCAGATTCTGAGTGGTGTGGGGCTGCAGAGAGGAGATTCAGATTCTGAGTGGTGTGGGGCTGCAGAGAGGAGATCAGATTCTGAGTGGTGTGGGGCTGCAGAGAGGAGATCAGATTCTGAGTGGTGTGGGGCTGCAGAGAGGAGATCAGATTCTGAGTGGTGTGGGGCTGCAGAGAGGAGATTCAGATTCTGAGTGGTGTGGGGCTGCAGAGAGGAGATTCAGATTCTGAGTGGTGTGGGGCTGCAGAGAGGAGATTCAGATTCTGAGTGGTGTGGGGCTGCAGAGAGGAGATCAGATTCTGAGTGGTGTGGGGCTGCAGAGAGGAGATTCAGATTCTGAGTGGTGTGGGGCTGCAGAGAGGAGATCAGATTCTGAGTGGTGTGGGGCTGCAGAGAGGAGATCAGATTCTGAGTGGTGTGGGGCTGCAGAGAGGAGATCAGATTCTGAGTGGTGTGGGGCTGCAGAGAGGAGATCAGATTCTGAGTGGTGTGGGGCTGCAGAGAGGAGATCAGATTCTGAGTGGTGTGGGGCTGCAGAGAGGAGATCAGATTCTGAGTGGTGTGGGGCTGCAGAGAGGAGATTCAGATTCTGAGTGGTGTGGGGCTGCAGAGAGGAGATCAGATTCTGAGTGGTGTGGGGCTGCAGAGAGGAGATCAGATTCTGAGTGGTGTGGGGCTGCAGAGAGGAGATCAGATTCTGAGTGGTGTGGGGCTGCAGAGAGGAGATCAGATTCTGAGTGGTGTGGGGCTGCAGAGAGGAGATTCAGATTCTGAGTGGTGTGGGGCTGCAGAGAGGAGATCAGATTCTGAGTGGTGTGGGGCTGCAGAGAGGAGATTCTGAGTGGTGTGGGGCTGCAGAGAGGAGATTCTGATTCTGAGTGGTGTGGGGCTGCAGAGAGGAGATCAGATTCTGAGTGGTGTGGGGCTGCAGAGAGGAGATCAGATTCTGAGTGGTGTGGGGCTGCAGAGAGGAGATCAGATTCTGAGTGGTGTGGGGCTGCAGAGAGGAGATTCTGATTCTGAGTGGTGTGGGGCTGCAGAGAGGAGATTCAGATTCTGAGTGGTGTGGGGCTGCAGAGAGGAGATCAGATTCTGAGTGGTGTGGGGCTGCAGAGAGGAGATCAGATTCTGAGTGGTGTGGGGCTGCAGAGAGGAGATCAGATTCTGAGTGGTGTGGGGCTGCAGAGAGGAGATCAGATTCTGAGTGGTGTGGGGCTGCAGAGAGGAGATCAGATTCTGAGTGGTGTGGGGCTGCAGAGAGGAGATTCAGATTCTGAGTGGTGTGGGGCTGCAGAGAGGAGATCAGATTCTGAGTGGTGTGGGGCTGCAGAGAGGAGATCAGATTCTGAGTGGTGTGGGGCTGCAGAGAGGAGATCAGATTCTGAGTGGTGTGGGGCTGCAGAGAGGAGATCAGATTCTGAGTGGTGTGGGGCTGCAGAGAGGAGATCAGATTCTGAGTGGTGTGGGGCTGCAGAGAGGAGATCAGATTCTGAGTGGTGTGGGGCTGCAGAGAGGAGATCAGATTCTGAGTGGTGTGGGGCTGCAGAGAGGAGATTCAGATTCTGAGTGGTGTGGGGCTGCAGAGAGGAGATCAGATTCTGAGTGGTGTGGGGCTGCAGAGAGGAGATCAGATTCTGAGTGGTGTGGGGCTGCAGAGAGGAGATCAGATTCTGAGTGGTGTGGGGCTGCAGAGAGGAGATCAGATTCTGAGTGGTGTGGGGCTGCAGAGAGGAGATTCAGATTCTGAGTGGTGTGGGGCTGCAGAGAGGAGATTCAGATTCTGAGTGGTGTGGGGCTGCAGAGAGGAGATCAGATTCTGAGTGGTGTGGGGCTGCAGAGAGAGATCAGATTCTGAGTGGTGTGGGGCTGCAGAGAGGAGATTCAGATTCTGAGTGGTGTGGGGCTGCAGAGAGGAGATCAGATTCTGAGTGGTGTGGGGCTGCAGAGAGGAGATCAGATTCTGAGTGGTGTGGGGCTGCAGAGAGGAGATTCAGATTCTGAGTGGTGTGGGGCTGCAGAGAGGAGATTCAGATTCTGAGTGGTGTGGGGCTGCAGAGAGGAGATCAGATTCTGAGTGGTGTGGGGCTGCAGAGAGGAGATCAGATTCTGAGTGGTGTGGGGCTGCAGAGAGGAGATTCAGATTCTGAGTGGTGTGGGGCTGCAGAGAGGAGATCAGATTCTGAGTGGTGTGGGGCTGCAGAGAGGAGATCAGATTCAGAGTGGTGTGGGGCTGCAGAGAGGAGATCAGATTCTGAGTGGTGTGGGGCTGCAGAGAGGAGATCAGATTCTGAGTGGTGTGGGGCTGCAGAGAGGAGATCAGATTCTGAGTGGTGTGGGGCTGCAGAGAGGAGATCAGATTCTGAGTGGTGTGGGGCTGCAGAGAGGAGATCAGATTCTGAGTGGTGTGGGGCTGCAGAGAGGAGATTCAGATTCTGAGTGGTGTGGGGCTGCAGAGAGGAGATCAGATTCTGAGTGGTGTGGGGCTGCAGAGAGGAGATCAGATTCTGAGTGGTGTGGGGCTGCAGAGAGGAGATTCAGATTCTGAGTGGTGTGGGGCTGCAGAGAGGAGATCAGATTCTGAGTGGTGTGGGGCTGCAGAGAGGAGATCAGATTCTGAGTGGTGTGGGGCTGCAGAGAGGAGATCAGATTCTGAGTGGTGTGGGGCTGCAGAGAGGAGATCAGATTCTGAGTGGTGTGGGGCTGCAGAGAGGAGATCAGATTCTGAGTGGTGTGGGGCTGCAGAGAGGAGATCAGATTCTGAGTGGTGTGGGGCTGCAGAGAGGAGATCAGATTCTGAGTGGTGTGGGGCTGCAGAGAGGAGATCAGATTCTGAGTGGTGTGGGGCTGCAGAGAGGAGATTCAGATTCTGAGTGGTGTGGGGCTGCAGAGAGGAGATCAGATTCTGAGTGGTGTGGGGCTGCAGAGAGAGATCAGATTCTGAGTGGTGTGGGGCTGCAGAGAGGAGATTCAGATTCTGAGTGGTGTGGGGCTGCAGAGAGGAGATCAGATTCTGAGTGGTGTGGGGCTGCAGAGAGGAGATCAGATTCTGAGTGGTGTGGGGCTGCAGAGAGGAGATCAGATTCTGAGTGGTGTGGGGCTGCAGAGAGGAGATTCTGAGTGGTGTGGGGCTGCAGAGAGGAGATTCTGATTCTGAGTGGTGTGGGGCTGCAGAGAGGAGATCAGATTCTGAGTGGTGTGGGGCTGCAGAGAGGAGATCAGATTCTGAGTGGTGTGGGGCTGCAGAGAGGAGATCAGATTCTGAGTGGTGTGGGGCTGCAGAGAGGAGATCAGATTCTGAGTGGTGTGGGGCTGCAGAGAGGAGATCAGATTCAGAGTGGTGTGGGGCTGCAGAGAGAGAGATCAGATTCTGAGTGGTGTGGGGCTGCAGAGAGGAGATTCAGATTCTGAGTGGTGTGGGGCTGCAGAGAGGAGATCAGATTCTGAGTGGTGTGGGGCTGCAGAGAGGAGATCAGATTCTGAGTGGTGTGGGGCTGCAGAGAGGAGATCAGATTCTGAGTGGTGTGGGGCTGCAGAGAGGAGATCAGATTCTGAGTGGTGTGGGGCTGCAGAGAGGAGATTCAGATTCTGAGTGGTGTGGGGCTGCAGAGAGGAGATTCAGATTCTGAGTGGTGTGGGGCTGCAGAGAGGAGATTCTGATTCTGAGTGGTGTGGGGCTGCAGAGAGGAGATTCAGATTCTGAGTGGTGTGGGGCTGCAGAGAGGAGATTCAGATTCTGAGTGGTGTGGGGCTGCAGAGAGGAGATCAGATTCTGAGTGGTGTGGGGCTGCAGAGAGGAGATTCAGATTCTGAGTGGTGTGGGGCTGCAGAGAGGAGATTCAGATTCTGAGTGGTGTGGGGCTGCAGAGAGGAGATCAGATTCTGAGTGGTGTGGGGCTGCAGAGAGGAGATCAGATTCTGAGTGGTGTGGGGCTGCAGAGAGGAGATTCAGATTCTGAGTGGTGTGGGGCTGCAGAGAGGAGATCAGATTCTGAGTGGTGTGGGGCTGCAGAGAGGAGATCAGATTCTGAGTGGTGTGGGGCTGCAGAGAGAGATCAGATTCTGAGTGGTGTGGGGCTGCAGAGAGGAGATTCAGATTCTGAGTGGTGTGGGGCTGCAGAGAGGAGATCAGATTCTGAGTGGTGTGGGGCTGCAGAGAGGAGATTCAGATTCTGAGTGGTGTGGGGCTGCAGAGAGGAGATTCAGATTCTGAGTGGTGTGGGGCTGCAGAGAGGAGATCAGATTCTGAGTGGTGTGGGGCTGCAGAGAGGAGATCAGATTCTGAGTGGTGTGGGGCTGCAGAGAGGAGATCAGATTCTGAGTGGTGTGGGGCTGCAGAGAGGAGATTCAGATTCTGAGTGGTGTGGGGCTGCAGAGAGGAGATCAGATTCTGAGTGGTGTGGGGCTGCAGAGAGGAGATCAGATTCTGAGTGGTGTGGGGCTGCAGAGAGGAGATCAGATTCTGAGTGGTGTGGGGCTGCAGAGAGGAGATCAGATTCTGAGTGGTGTGGGGCTGCAGAGAGGAGATCAGATTCTGAGTGGTGTGGGGCTGCAGAGAGGAGATTCAGATTCTGAGTGGTGTGGGGCTGCAGAGAGGAGATTCAGATTCTGAGTGGTGTGGGGCTGCAGAGAGGAGATTCAGATTCTGAGTGGTGTGGGGCTGCAGAGAGGAGATTCAGATTCTGAGTGGTGTGGGGCTGCAGAGAGGAGATTCAGATTCTGAGTGGTGTGGGGCTGCAGAGAGGAGATCAGATTCTGAGTGGTGTGGGGCTGCAGAGAGGAGATTCAGATTCTGAGTGGTGTGGGGCTGCAGAGAGGAGATCAGATTCTGAGTGGTGTGGGGCTGCAGAGAGGAGATCAGATTCTGAGTGGTGTGGGGCTGCAGAGAGGAGATCAGATTCTGAGTGGTGTGGGGCTGCAGAGAGGAGATCAGATTCTGAGTGGTGTGGGGCTGCAGAGAGGAGATTCAGATTCTGAGTGGTGTGGGGCTGCAGAGAGGAGATCAGATTCTGAGTGGTGTGGGGCTGCAGAGAGGAGATCAGATTCTGAGTGGTGTGGGGCTGCAGAGAGGAGATCAGATTCTGAGTGGTGTGGGGCTGCAGAGAGGAGATCAGATTCTGAGTGGTGTGGGGCTGCAGAGAGGAGATTCAGATTCTGAGTGGTGTGGGGCTGCAGAGAGGAGATTCAGATTCTGAGTGGTGTGGGGCTGTAGAGAGGAGATTCTGATTCTGAGTGGTGTGGGGCTGCAGAGAGGAGATTCTGATTCTGAGTGGTGTGGGGCTGCAGAGAGGAGATTCTGATTCTGAGTGGTGTGGGGCTGCAGAGAGGAGATCAGATTCTGAGTGGGTGGGGCTGCAGAGAGGAGATTCAGATTCTGAGTGGTGTGGGGCTGCAGAGAGGAGATTCAGATTCTGAGTGGTGTGGGGCTGCAGAGAGGAGATTCTGATTCTGAGTGGTGTGGGGCTGCAGAGAGGAGATTCAGATTCTGAGTGGTGTGGGGCTGCAGAGAGGAGATCAGATTCTGAGTGGTGTGGGGCTGCAGAGAGGAGATCAGATTCTGAGTGGTGTGGGGCTGCAGAGAGGAGATCAGATTCTGAGTGGTGTGGGGCTGCAGAGAGGAGATCAGATTCTGAGTGGTGTGGGGCTGCAGAGAGGAGATCAGATTCTGAGTGGTGTGGGGCTGCAGAGAGGAGATTCAGATTCTGAGTGGTGTGGGGCTGCAGAGAGGAGATCAGATTCTGAGTGGTGTGGGGCTGCAGAGAGGAGATCAGATTCTGAGTGGTGTGGGGCTGCAGAGAGGAGATTCAGATTCTGAGTGGTGTGGGGCTGCAGAGAGGAGATCAGATTCTGAGTGGTGTGGGGCTGCAGAGAGGAGATTCAGATTCTGAGTGGTGTGGGGCTGCAGAGAGGAGATTCAGATTCTGAGTGGTGTGGGGCTGCAGAGAGGAGATTCAGATTCTGAGTGGTGTGGGGCTGCAGAGAGGAGATTCAGATTCTGAGTGGTGTGGGGCTGCAGAGAGGAGATTCAGATTCTGAGTGGTGTGGGGCTGCAGAGAGGAGATTCAGATTCTGAGTGGTGTGGGGCTGCAGAGAGGAGATTCAGATTCTGAGTGGTGTGGGGCTGCAGAGAGGAGATTCAGATTCTGAGTGGTGTGGGGCTGCAGAGAGGAGATTCAGATTCTGAGTGGTGTGGGGCTGCAGAGAGGAGATCAGATTCTGAGTGGTGTGGGGCTGCAGAGAGGAGATTCAGATTCTGAGTGGTGTGGGGCTGCAGAGAGGAGATTCAGATTCTGAGTGGTGTGGGGCTGCAGAGAGGAGATTCAGATTCTGAGTGGTGTGGGGCTGCAGAGAGGAGATTCAGATTCTGAGTGGTGTGGGGCTGCAGAGAGGAGATCAGATTCTGAGTGGTGTGGGGCTGCAGAGAGGAGATTCAGATTCTGAGTGGTGTGGGGCTGCAGAGAGGAGATTCAGATTCTGAGTGGTGTGGGGCTGCAGAGAGGAGATTCAGATTCTGAGTGGTGTGGGGCTGCAGAGAGGAGATCAGATTCTGAGTGGTGTGGGGCTGCAGAGAGGAGATTCAGATTCTGAGTGGTGTGGGGCTGCAGAGAGGAGATTCAGATTCTGAGTGGTGTGGGGCTGCAGAGAGGAGATCAGATTCTGAGTGGTGTGGGGCTGCAGAGAGGAGATCAGATTCTGAGTGGTGTGGGGCTGCAGAGAGGAGATCAGATTCTGAGTGGTGTGGGGCTGCAGAGAGGAGATTCAGATTCTGAGTGGTGTGGGGCTGCAGAGAGGAGATTCAGATTCTGAGTGGTGTGGGGCTGCAGAGAGGAGATTCAGATTCTGAGTGGTGTGGGGCTGCAGAGAGGAGATTCAGATTCTGAGTGGTGTGGGGCTGCAGAGAGGAGATTCAGATTCTGAGTGGTGTGGGGCTGCAGAGAGGAGATTCAGATTCTGAGTGGTGTGGGGCTGCAGAGAGGAGATTCAGATTCTGAGTGGTGTGGGGCTGCAGAGAGGAGATTCAGATTCTGAGTGGTGTGGGGCTGCAGAGAGGAGATCAGATTCTGAGTGGTGTGGGGCTGCAGAGAGGAGATCAGATTCTGAGTGGTGTGGGGCTGCAGAGAGGAGATTCAGATTCTGAGTGGTGTGGGGCTGCAGAGAGGAGATTCAGATTCTGAGTGGTGTGGGGCTGCAGAGAGGAGATTCAGATTCTGAGTGGTGTGGGGCTGCAGAGAGGAGATCAGATTCTGAGTGGTGTGGGGCTGCAGAGAGGAGATTCAGATTCTGAGTGGTGTGGGGCTGCAGAGAGGAGATCAGATTCTGAGTGGTGTGGGGCTGCAGAGAGGAGATTCCGATTCTGAGTGGTGTGGGGCTGCAGAGAGGAGATCAGATTCTGAGTGGTGTGGGGCTGCAGAGAGGAGATTCAGATTCTGAGTGGTGTGGGGCTGCAGAGAGGAGATCAGATTCTAAGTGGTGTGGGGCTGCAGAGAGGAGATTCAGATTCTGAGTGGTGTGGGGCTGTAGAGAGGAGATCAGATTCTGAGTGGTGTGGGGCTGCAGAGAGGAGATCAGATTCTGAGTGGTGTGGGGCTGCAGAGAGGAGATCAGATTCTGAGTGGTGTGGGGCTGCAGAGAGGAGATTCAGATTCTGAGTGGTGTGGGGCTGCAGAGAGGAGATTCAGATTCTGAGTGGTGTGGGGCTGCAGAGAGGAGATTCAGATTCTGAGTGGTGTGGGGCTGCAGAGAGGAGATCAGATTCTGAGTGGTGTGGGGCTGCAGAGAGGAGATCAGATTCTGAGTGGTGTGGGGCTGCAGAGAGGAGATTCAGATTCTGAGTGGTGTGGGGCTGCAGAGAGGAGATTCAGATTCTGAGTGGTGTGGGGCTGCAGAGAGGAGATCAGATTCTGAGTGGTGTGGGGCTGCAGAGAGGAGATTCAGATTCTGAGTGGTGTGGGGCTGCAGAGAGGAGATCAGATTCTGAGTGGTGTGGGGCTGCAGAGAGGAGATTCAGATTCTGAGTGGTGTGGGGCTGCAGAGAGGAGATCAGATTCTGAGTGGTGTGGGGCTGCAGAGAGGAGATTCAGATTCTGAGTGGTGTGGGGCTGCAGAGAGGAGATCAGATTCTGAGTGGTGTGGGGCTGCAGAGAGGAGATTCAGATTCTGAGTGGTGTGGGGCTGCAGAGAGGAGATCAGATTCTGAGTGGTGTGGGGCTGCAGAGAGGAGATTCAGATTCTGAGTGGTGTGGGGCTGTAGAGAGGAGATCAGATTCTGAGTGGTGTGGGGCTGCAGAGAGGAGATCAGATTCTGAGTGGTGTGGGGCTGCAGAGAGGAGATTCAGATTCTGAGTGGTGTGGGGCTGCAGAGAGGAGATCAGATTCTGAGTGGTGTGGGGCTGCAGAGAGGAGATTCAGATTCTGAGTGGTGTGGGGCTGCAGAGAGGAGATTCAGATTCTGAGTGGTGTGGGGCTGCAGAGAGGAGATTCAGATTCTGAGTGGTGTGGGGCTGCAGAGAGGAGATTCAGATTCTGAGTGGTGTGGGGCTGCAGAGAGGAGATCAGATTCTGAGTGGTGTGGGGCTGCAGAGAGGAGATCAGATTCTGAGTGGTGTGGGGCTGCAGAGAGGAGATTCAGATTCTGAGTGGTGTGGGGCTGCAGAGAGGAGATTCAGATTCTGAGTGGTGTGGGGCTGCAGAGAGGAGATTCAGATTCTGAGTGGTGTGGGGCTGCAGAGAGGAGATTCAGATTCTGAGTGGTGTGGGGCTGCAGAGAGGAGATCAGATTCTGAGTGGTGTGGGGCTGCAGAGAGGAGATCAGATTCTGAGTGGTGTGGGGCTGCAGAGAGGAGATTCAGATTCTGAGTGGTGTGGGGCTGCAGAGAGGAGATTCAGATTCTGAGTGGTGTGGGGCTGCAGAGAGGAGATCAGATTCTGAGTGGTGTGGGGCTGCAGAGAGGAGATTCAGATTCTGAGTGGTGTGGGGCTGCAGAGAGGAGATCAGATTCTGAGTGGTGTGGGGCTGCAGAGAGGAGATTCAGATTCTGAGTGGTGTGGGGCTGCAGAGAGGAGATCAGATTCTGAGTGGTGTGGGGCTGCAGAGAGGAGATTCAGATTCTGAGTGGTGTGGGGCTGCAGAGAGAGATCAGATTCTGAGTGGTGTGGGGCTGCAGAGAGGAGATTCAGATTCTGAGTGGTGTGGGGCTGCAGAGAGGAGATCAGATTCTAAGTGGTGTGGGGCTGCAGAGAGGAGATTCAGATTCTGAGTGGTGTGGGGCTGTAGAGAGGAGATCAGATTCTGAGTGGTGTGGGGCTGCAGAGAGGAGATCAGATTCTGAGTGGTGTGGGGCTGCAGAGAGAGATCAGATTCTGAGTGGTGTGGGGCTGCAGAGAGGAGATTCAGATTCTGAGTGGTGTGGGGCTGCAGAGAGGAGATCAGATTCTGAGTGGTGTGGGGCTGCAGAGAGGAGATTCAGATTCTGAGTGGTGTGGGGCTGCAGAGAGGAGATCAGATTCAGAGTGGTGTGGGGCTGCAGAGAGGAGATTCAGATTCTGAGTGGTGTGGGGCTGCAGAGAGGAGATTCAGATTCTGAGTGGTGTGGGGCTGCAGAGAGGAGATCAGATTCTGAGTGGTGTGGGGCTGCAGAGAGGAGATCAGATTCTGAGTGGTGTGGGGCTGCAGAGAGGAGATTCAGATTCTGAGTGGTGTGGGGCTGCAGAGAGGAGATCAGATTCTGAGTGGTGTGGGGCTGCAGAGAGGAGATTCAGATTCTGAGTGGTGTGGGGCTGCAGAGAGGAGATTCAGATTCTGAGTGGTGTGGGGCTGCAGAGAGGAGATTCAGATTCTGAGTGGTGTGGGGCTGCAGAGAGGAGATTCAGATTCTGAGTGGTGTGGGGCTGCAGAGAGGAGATCAGATTCTGAGTGGTGTGGGGCTGCAGAGAGGAGATCAGACTCTGAGTGGTGTGGGGCTGCAGAGAGGAGATCAGATTCTGAGTGGTGTGGGGCTGCAGAGAGGAGATTCAGATTCTGAGTGGTGTGGGGCTGCAGAGAGGAGATTCAGATTCTGAGTGGTGTGGGGCTGCAGAGAAGAGATCAGATTCAGAGTGGTGTGGGGTTGTAGAGAGGAGATTCAGATTCTGAGTGGTGTGGGGCTGTAGAGAGGAGATCAGATTCTGAGTGGTGTGGGGCTGCAGAGAGGAGATCAGATTCTGAGTGGTGTGGGGCTGCAGAGAGGAGATTCAGATTCTGAGTGCTGTGGGGCTGCAGAGAGGAGATCAGATTCTGAGTGGTGTGGGGCTGCAGAGAGGAGATCAGATTCTGAGTGGTGTGGGGCTGCAGAGAGGAGATTCTGAGTGGTGTGGGGCTGCAGAGAGGAGATCAGATTCTGAGTGGTGTGGGGCTGCAGAGAGGAGATCAGATTCTGAGTGGTGTGGGGCTGTAGAGAGGAGATCAGATTCTGAGTGGTGTGGGGCTGCAGAGAGGAGATCAGATTCTGAGTGGTGTGGGACTGCAGAGAGGAGATCAGATTCTGAGTGGTGTGGGGCTGCAGAGAGGAGATCAGATTCTGAGTGGTGTGGGGCTGTAGAGAGGAGATCAGATTCTGAGTGGTGTGGGACTGCAGAGAGGAGATCAGATTCTGAGTGGTGTGGGGCTGCAGAGAGGAGATCAGATTCTGAGTGGTGTGGGACTGCAGAGAGGAGATCAGATTCTGAGTGGTGTGGGACTGCAGAGATGAGATCAGATTCAGAGTGGTGTGGGGTTGTAGAGAGGAGATTCAGATTCTGAGTGGTGTGGGACTGCAGAGAGGAGATCAGATTCTGAGTGGTGTGGGGCTGCAGAGAGGAGATCAGATTCTGAGTGGTGTGGGGCTGCATAGAGGAGATTCAGATTCTGAGTGGTGTGGGGCTGCAGAGAGGAGATCAGATTCTGAGTGGTGTGGGACTGCAGAGAGGAGATCAGATTCTGAGTGGTGTGGGACTGCAGAGATGAGATGGCTCTACGGAGAAAGGCGAAGGTCAGTTGTAGAAATGTTGTAGGGCTACAAACAGCAAATCTTTTATTACTAAAAACTGTTCATGATCTTTTACACATTCCCTTTACAGTGCATGACAGAGCCTTATGGGCCTTAACCAAAGTAGTGCACTATATAGGGAATAGGGCTCTCGTCAAAGTAGTGCACTATATAGGGAATAGGGCTCTCGTCAAAGTAGTGCACTACATAGGGAATAGGGTGCCATTTCAGAAACAACCTTGGAGAGGTGGCTATGACCTTGGGGACCAACCAACAGCTGCTAACTAGATTATCATCCTACCGTCCTATTGATGCTTTAAAATCAATTAATCCTATAATAACAACCTTATCACAGACCTGTTATTAAAACAGAGTCGGGTCCTAATCTAAACCGGCAGGGTGCAATAAGGGGATATGCGTGAACTGTGTCCAAAATTGTACCCTATTCCCTAGCCTATGTAGTGTTTTTTTTTTTTTTACACTTTTAGCCCTAACCCTATGGGCCCTGGTCAAAAGTAGGGCACTCTAATAGGGACTAGGGTGCTGTTTGGGACCCGACCCATGAAACATCCAAATAAATCCGGTTTTCACTCCGACACGGTTGCAGCCTATTATGCACTATCACAGTATAGCTATACCAATGACCTGGATATCCTGTTACTTTACAACACCTCACAATCACATATCACTTTACAATTAACACCTCACAATCACTTTACAATTGACTCCTCACAATCACTTCACAATTAACACCTCACAATCACTTTAGAATTGACTCCTCAGCATCACTTTAGAATTGACTCCTCTGAATCACTTTAGAATTGACTCCTCTGAATCACTTTAGAATTGACTCCTCAGAATCACTTTAGAATTGACTCCTCAGAATCACTTTAGAATTGACTCTTCAGAATCACTTTAGAATTGACTCCTCAGCATCACTTTAGAATTGACTCCTCTGAATCACTTTAGAATTGACTCCTCAGAATCACTTTAGAATGGACTCAATCAGAATCACTTTAGAATTGACTCCTCAGAATCACTTTAGAATGGACTCAATCAGAATCACTTTAGAATTGACTCCTCAGCAAACACCATAAAACATTTCAATGAGACCTTCTCTCTCCTTTACATAAACATGATCAAGCATGGATTCATGACAAGATCGCCTTTTTGTGGCCAAATAAAACCACATCGTTGTGAGACAATAACCCCATTTCCCCACCCATCATGGAACAATCAGTAGGAAGATATCCAATCATTTTTACAACCCAATGAAACCACATTTAATGCCATTAGTGCAATCATCAGCTCAGCCTCGGCTGGTGTGCCAGAAAGCTGTTGAGAAGAGGACAGTCACAGAAGTGAGTAGCATTGAATTGCACCTTTTCCACGAGCTGTAATAACAGCGGCTGTGTCGGTTGGCGTTTTACGGGGATAGGCACCACCGCCGCTCTGCCACTGTGAGTAATATTCACCAACATGCTCTAGTCTCTCCTTCCCATGGTTAAATCACAGGCCCCTAATCCTCATCAGATGTGATAAACATATTCATATACGGATATTCATGAAGATATTCATGAAGCCCAAGCTATGGATCAGTAGACTGTACATGGCTGTGTCTTAGGCCAGAGAGACAATGGCTGGGGCTGTGTCGTAGAACAGGGAGACAGAGTCTGGGGCTGTGTCGTAGAACAGGGAGACAGAGTCTGGGGCTGTGTCTTAGGCCAGAGAGACAATGGCTGGGGCTGTGTCGTAGAACAGGGAGACAGAGTCTGGGGCTGTGTCGTAGAACAGGGAGACAGAGTCTGGGGCTGTGTCCTTGAACAAGGAGACAGAATCTGGGGCTGTGTCTTAGGCCAGGGAGACAGAGTCTGGGTCTGTGTCCTTGAACAGGGAGACAGAGTCTGGGGCTGTGTCCTACAACAGGGAGACAGAGTCTGGGGCTGTGTCCTTGAACAAGGAGACAGAATCTGGGGCTGTGTCTTAGGCCAGGGAGACAGAGTCTGGGTCTGTGTCCTTGAACAGGGAGACAGAGTCTGGGGCTGTGTCCTTGAACAGGGAGACAGAGTCTGGGGCTGTGTCCTAGTACAGGGAGACAGAGTCTGGGGCTGTGTCCTTGAACAGGAGACAGAGTCTGGGGCTGTGTCCTACAACAGGGAGACAGAGTCCGGGGCTGTGTCCTTGAACAGGGAGACAGAGTCTGGGGCTGTGTCCTAGTACAGGGAGACAGAGTCTGGGGCTGTGTTCTACAACAGGGAGACAGAGTCTGGGTCTGTGTCCTTGAACAGGGAGACAGAGTCTGGGGCTGTGTCCTTGAACAGGGAGACAGAGTCTGGGGCTGTGTCCTTGAACAGGGAGACAGAGTCTGGGGCTGTGTCCTTGAACAGGGAGACAGAGTCTGGGGCTGTGTCCTTGAACAGGGAGACAGAGTCTGGGGCTGTGTCCTACAACAGGGAGACAGAGTCTGGGGCTGTGTCCTTGAACAGGGAGACAGAGTCTGGGGCTGTGTCTTTGAACAGGGAGACAGAGTCTGGGGCTGTGTCCTTGAACAAGGAGACAGAATCTGGGGCTGTGTCTTAGGCCAGGGAGACAGAGTCTGGGTCTGTGTCCTTGAACAGGGAGACAGAGTCTGGGGCTGTGTCCTACAACAGGGAGACAGAGTCTGGGGCTGTGTCCTTGAACAAGGAGACAGAATCTGGGGCTGTGTCTTAGGCCAGGGAGACAGAGTCTGGGTCTGTGTCCTTGAACAGGGAGACAGAGTCTGGGGCTGTGTCCTTGAACAGGGAGACAGAGTCTGGGGCTGTGTCCTAGTACAGGGAGACAGAGTCTGGGGCTGTGTCCTTGAACAGGAGACAGAGTCTGGGGCTGTGTCCTACAACAGGGAGACAGAGTCCGGGGCTGTGTCCTTGAACAGCGAGACAGAGTCTGGGGCTGTGTCCTAGTACAGGGAGACAGAGTCTGGGGCTGTGTTCTACAACAGGGAGACAGAGTCTGGGTCTGTGTCCTTGAACAGGGAGACAGAGTCTGGGGCTGTGTCCTTGAACAGGGAGACAGAGTCTGGGGCTGTGTCCTTGAACAGGGAGACAGAGTCTGGGGCTGTGTCCTTGAACAGGGAGACAGAGTCTGGGGCTGTGTCCTTGAACAGGGAGACAGAGTCTGGGGCTGTGTCCTACAACAGGGAGACAGAGTCTGGGGCTGTGTCCTTGAACAGGGAGACAGAGTCTGGGGCTGTGTCTTTGAACAGGGAGACAGAGTCTGGGGCTGTGTCCTTGAACAGGGAGACAGAGTCTGGGGCTGTGTCTTTGAACAGGGAGACAGAGTCTGGGGCTGTGTCCTTGAACAGGGAGACAGAGTCTGGGGCTGTGTCCTACAACAGGGAGACAGAGTCTGGGGCTGTGTCCTTGTTACGAATCCCTTTTGGCCCGACAGTCTAGGGGGGATGGTAATGAGAACCGTAACATAACTCATGCAAATTATTATTGTGACAAAGTAAAAGTGTGCACGAAATAACCACGACAACATAAATCTACCGTCAAACTCTAGGTTTATTTATAAACACACGGTAATGGGGGGAGCAGGAAAAGGGGCTGAGCTGGACCCAAGGAATGAAACAATAAGTATTCAGAAACACCCCTAAGCTAGACTAGCCTACTTTAACAACAGCTAACTAACTAACCAAAAATACAGTTGGTGTTCCGCCCAGTTCTAACTAGTGTATTTAACAAAGTTCACCTACGGGTAGTGTATGCCCATGGGCGACTTGTCTTGGTTTCCCCCTTTTCCCACCAGCAACAAACAAACACCATAACCAAAAACAATACTCACAGGTGATGACAAAGTGCTATGGAGACCTTCTCTCTCCTTTACATAAACATGATCAAGCATGGATTCATGACAAGATCGCCTTTTTGTGGCCAAATAAAACCACATCGTTGTGAGACAATAACCCCATTTCCCCACCCATCATGGAACAATCAGTAGGAAGATATCCAATCATTTTTACAACCCAATGAAACCACATTTAATGCCATTAGTGCAATCATCAGCTCAGCCTCGGCTGGTGCGCCAGAAAGCAGTTGAGAAGAGGACAGTCACAGAAGTGAGTAGCATTGAGCTGTAATAACAGCGGCTGTGTCGGTTGGCGTTTTACGGGGATAGGCACCACCGCCGCTCTGCCACTGTGAGTAATATTCACCAACATGCTCTAGTCTCTCCTTCCCATGGTTAAATCACAGGCCCCTAATCCTCATCAGATGTGATAAACATATTCATATACGGATATTCATGAAGATATTCATGAAGCCCAAGCTATGGATCAGTAGACTGTACATGGCTGTGTCTTAGGCCAGAGAGACAATGGCTGGGGCTGTGTCTTAGGCCAGAGAGACAATGTCTGGGGCTGTGTCGTAGGCCAGAGAGACAATGTCTGGGGCTGTGTCCTAAAACAGGGAGACGGAGTCTGGGGCTGTGTCCTACAACAGGGAGACAGAGTCTGGGGATGTGTCCTACAACAGGGAGACAGAGTCTGGGGCTGTGTCGTAGAACAGGGAAACAGAGTCTGGGGCTGTGTCCTTGAACAAGGAGACAGAATCTGGGGCTGTGTCTTAGGCCAGGGAGACAGAGTCTGGGTCTGTGTCCTTGAACAGGGAGACAGAGTCTGGGGCTGTGTCCTACAACAGGGAGACAGAGTCTGGGGCTGTGTCCTTGAACAAGGAGACAGAATCTGGGGCTGTGTCTTAGGCCAGGGAGACAGAGTCTGGGTCTGTGTCCTTGAACAGGGAGACAGAGTCTGGGGCTGTGTCCTACAACAGGGAGACAGAGTCTGGGGCTGTGTCTTTGAACAGGGAGACAGAGTCTGGGGCTGTGTCCTTGAACAGGGAGACAGAGTCTGGGGCTGTGTCCTAGTACAGGGAGACAGAGTCTGGGGCTGTGTCCTACAACAGGGAGACAGAGTCTGGGGCTGTGTCCTTGTTACGAATCCCTTTTGGCCCGACAGTCTAGGGGGGATGGTAATGAGAACCGTAACATAACTCAAATTATTATTGTGACAAAGTAAAAGGTGCGAAATAACCACGACAACATAAATCTGTCAAACTCTAGGTTTATTTATAAACACACGGTAATGGGGGGAGCAGGAAAAGGGGCTGAGCTGGACCCAAGGAATGAAACAATAAGTATTCAGAAACACCCCTAAGCTAGACTAGCCTACTTTAACAACAGCTAACTAACTAACCAAAAATACAGTTGGTGTTCCGCCCAGTTCTAACTAGTGTATTTAACAAAGTTCACCTACGGGTAGTGTATGCCCATGGGCGACTTGTCTTGGTTTCCCCCTTTTCCCACCAGCAACAAACAAACACCATAACCAAAAACAATACTCACAGGTGATGACAAAGTGCTATGGAGACCTTCTCTCTCCTTTACATAAACATGATCAAGCATGGATTCATGACAAGATCGCCTTTTTGAGGCCAAATAAAACCACATCGTTGTGAGACAATAACCCCATTTCCCCACCCATCATGGAACAATCAGTAGGAAGATATCCAATCATTTTTTACAACCCAATGAAACCACATTTAATGCCATTAGTACAATCATCAGCTCAGCCTCGGCTGTCAGAAAGCAGTTGAGAAGAGGACAGTCACAGTGAGTAGGAGCTGTAATAACAGAGTCTGGGGGATAGGCACCACCGCCGCTCTGCCACTGTGAGTAATATTCACCAACATGCTCTAGTCTCTCCTTCCCATGGTTAAATCACAGGCCCCTAATCCTCATCAGATGTGATAAACATATTCATATACGGATATTCATGAAGATATTCATGAAGCCCAAGCTATGGATCAGTAGACTGTACATGGCTGTGTCTTAGGACAGAGAGACAATGGCTGGGGCTGTGTCTTAGGCCAGAGAGACAATGTCTGGGGCTGTGTCGTAGGCCAGAGAGACAATGTCTGGGGCTGTGTCCTAAAACAGGGAGACGGAGTCTGGGGCTGTGTCCTACAACAGGGAGACAGAGTCTGGGGATGTGTCCTACAACAGGGAGACAGAGTCTGGGGCTGTGTCGTAGAACAGGGAGACAGAGTCTGGGGCTGTGTCCTTGAACAAGGAGACAGAATCTGGGGCTGTGTCTTAGGCCAGGGAGACAGAGTCTGGGTCTGTGTCCTTGAACAGGGAGACAGAGTCTGGGGCTGTGTCCTACAACAGGGAGACAGAGTCTGGGGCTGTGTCCTTGAACAAGGAGACAGAATCTGGGGCTGTGTCTTAGGCCAGGGAGACAGAGTCTGGGTCTGTGTCCTTGAACAGGGAGACAGAGTCTGGGGCTGTGTCCTACAACAGGGAGACGGAGTCTGGGGCTGTGTCGTAGAACAGGGAGACAGAGTCTGGGGCTGTGTCCTTGAACAAGGAGACAGAATCTGGGGCTGTGTCTTAGGCCAGGGAGACAGAGTCTGGGGCTGTGTCCTTGAACAGGGAGACAGAGTCTGGGGCTGTGTCCTACAACAGGGAGACAGAGTCTGGGGCTATGTCCTAGAACAGGGAGACAGAGTCTGGGGCTATGTCCTAGAACAGTGAGACAGAGTCTGGGGCTGTGTCCTTGAACAGGGAGACAGAGTCTGGGGCTGTGTCCTACAACAGGGAGACAGAGTCTGGGGCTGTGTCCTTGAACAAGGAGACAGCGTCTGGGGCTGTGTCTTAGGGCAGGGAGACAGAGTCTGGGGCTGTGTCCTTGAACAGGGAGACAGAGTCTGGGGCTGTGTCCTTGAACAAGGAGACAGCGTCTGGGGCTGTGTCTTAGGGCAGGGAGACAGAGTCTGGGGCTGTGTCCTTGAACAGGGAGACAGAGTCTGGGGCTGTGTCCTTGAACAGGGAGACAGAGTCTGGGGCTGTGTCTTAGTACAGGGAGACAGAGTCTGGGGCTGTGTCCTTGAACAGGGAGACAGAGTCTGGGGCTGTGTCCTTGAACAGGGAGACAGAGTCTGGGGCTGTGTCCTAGAACAGGGAGACAGAGTCTGGGGCTGTGTCCTTGAACAGGGAGACAGAGTCTGGGGCTGTGTCCTTGAACAGGGAGACATAGTCTGGGGCTGTGTCCTAGTACAGGGAGACAGAGTCTGGGGCTGTGCCCTTGAACAGGGAGACAGAGTCTGGGGCTGTGTCCTTGAACAGGGAGACAGAGTCTGGGGCTGTGTCCTCAAACAGGGAGACAGAGTCTGGGGCTGTGTCCTTGAACAGGGAGACAGAGTCTGGGGCTGTGTCCTTGAACAGGGAGACAGAGTCTGGGGCTGTGTCCTACAACAGGGAGACAGAGTCTGGGTCTGTGTTCTAGAACAGGGAGACAGAGTCTGGGGCTGTGTCCTACAACAGGGAGACAGAGTCTGGGTCTGTGTTCTAGAACAGGGAGACAGAGTCTGGGTCTGTGTTCTAGAACAGGGAGACAGAGTCTGGGTCTGTGTTCTAGAACAGGGAGACAGAGTCTGGGTCTGTGTTCTAGAACAGGGAGACAGAGTCTGAGGCTGTGTTCTAGAACAGGGAGACAGAGTCTGGGTCTGTGTTCTAGAACAGGGTAGAGTCTTGGGCTGTGTTCTAAATGGCAGCCTATCCTCTCTATAGTGCATAGGGTGCCAATACGAATTGGAGCACAGCCTGTGTGTTACAAGCTAACATCTGTGATGCAATCGACATTTAAAGGGGGAATTAACACCGGTTCTGTTCTAACAAATCGGCCATTTGTCTTCGTCTTGGTACTTTGCTTCTTCTGTTTTGACGTTTGGCTTGAGAAATGGATCATGGGATATTACTCCTTACTTTGGATCTATTCAGAACCTCATTGGAACGACTGAACTTTCTTTACAATGTGACCGTGAAACATAACAGACAAATCATTGAATATAACCGGCACAACCACGAAATCGAAGCAATTTAAAACTAAATCTATAAAGTCAAGTGTAAGCTTTTGGAACAAAGCTTTGACCCACACGCACACACACACACACACACACACACACACACACACACACACACACACACACACACACACACACACACACACACACACACACACACACACACACACACAGACACACACACACACACACACCTGTATATAAAAGGTCTTCGACAGACCACATTTATCTCAAAACTGAACGTCTTTCGTGTCTCTCTTTCAAAAGATGCGCGTCTCAATTCCCTCTGATGATATCTCTCTGTTTGGGAAAAAAACAAGTCCAATTTTATTATCTTTATTAGACTATTCCAATCGCTGTGAGTTGAAGAAACTCCAATCGGAGGGAGTGCCTCTGGTGAAATGGTTACTCAGACCAGGGGAGGGGGGGCAGGGTAGATGTTGTTATTTACTGGTGAAATGGTTACTCAGACCAGGGGAGGGGGGCAGGGTAGATGTTGTTGTTTACTGGTGAAATGGTTACTCAGATCAGGGGAGGGGGCAGGGTAGATGTTGTTGTTTACAGGTGAAATGGTTGCTCAGACCAGGGGAGGGGAGCAGGGTAGATGTTGTTATTTACAGGGCAGAGGGTGCTCAGACCAGGGGAGGGGGCAGGGTAGATGTTGTTATTTACAGGGCAGAGGGTGCTCAGACCAGGGGAGGGGCAGGGTAGATGTTGTTATTTACAGGGCAGAGGGTGCTCAGACCAGGGAGGGGGCAGGGTAGATGTTGTTATTTACTGGGCAGAGGGTGCTCAGACCAGGGGAGGGGGCAGGGTAGATGTTGTTGTTTACAGGGCAGAGGGTGCTCAGACCAGGGGAGGGGGCAGGGTAGATGTTGTTGTTTACAGGGCAGAGGGTGCTCAGACCAGGGGAGGGGGCAGGGTAGATGTTGTTGTTTACAGGTGAAATGGTTGCTCAGACCAGGGGAGGGGGCAGGGTAGATGTTGTTGTTTACTGGTGAAATGGTTACTCAGACCAGGGGAGGGGGCAGGGTAGATGTTGTTGTTTACAGGTGAAATGGTTACTCAGACCAGGGAGGGGGCAGGGTAGATGTTGTTGTTTACAGGTGAAATGGTTGCTCAGATCAGGGGAGGGGGCAGGGTAGATGTTGTTGTTTACAGGTGAAATGGTTGCTCAGACCAGGGGAGGGGGCAGGGTAGATGTTGTTATTTACAGGGCAGAGGGTGCTCAGACCAGGGGAGGGGGCAGGGTAGATGTTGTTTACTGGTGAAATGGTTGCTCAGACCAGGGGGGGGCAGGGTAGATGTTGTTATTTACAGGGCAGAGGGTGCTCAGACCAGGGGGGGGGGCAGGGAGATGTTGTTATTTACAGGGCAGAGGGTGCTCAGACCAGGGGAGGGGCAGGGTAGATGTTGTTATTTACAGGGCAGAGGGTGCTCAGACCAGGGGAGGGGGCAGGGTAGATGTTGTTATTTACTGGGCAGAGGGTGCTCAGACCAGGGGAGGGGGCAGGGTAGATGTTGTTGTTTACAGGGCAGAGGGTGCTCAGACCAGGGGAGGGGGCAGGGTAGATGTTGTTGTTTACTGGTGAAATGGTTACTCAGACCAGGGGAGGGGGCAGGGTAGATGTTGTTGTTTACAGGTGAAATGGTTGCTCAGACCAGGGGAGGGGGCAGGGTAGATGTTGTTGTTTACTGGTGAAATGGTTACTCAGACCAGGGGAGGGGGCAGGGTAGATGTTGTTGTTTACAGGTGAAATGGTTGCTCAGACCAGGGGAGGGGGGCAGGGTAGATGTTGTTGTTTACAGGGAAGAGGGTGCTCAGACCAGGGGAGGGGGGCAGGGTAGATGTTGTTATTTACTGGTGAAATGGTTACTCAGATCAGGGGAGGGGGGCAGGGTAGATGTTGTTGTTTACAGGGCAGGGGGGTCAAGGGTCATGATCTGTTTTGATTAGGTTCTATTGTTCTGAGAGCTTGACACTGTCTGAAGGCCATATTCAATCTAAACAAGTAGCTAAACCCCAACCACGTGTCTGATATAAACTGCATTCTAACAGTTCAACAAGGAAATACCTTATCTGGTCTATAAATAATCATTTTATGTTTCACATTTGCAAAGATTTGATTGTTGATTATGCAAAGGGGGTTCATCTTAATCCTGATTGGAGGAGATGCATCCAACCCGTTTATTACGAGAGCTGAAGCCGCCTGGTCTGTTGAACCTCAATGTAAAGGCATTCAGAGGTGGAAGAAGGATCGGACCAAAGCGCAGCGTGGTAAGTGTTCATGATGATTTATTCAAAACGAACTGAACACTGAAATACAAAACAATAAACGATGTGAACATAACGAAAACCGAACCAGTACCGTGTGGCTCAAACACTCACACGGAAACAAACACCCACAAACCAACAGTGAAACCCAGGCTACCTAAGTATGGTTCTCAATCAGAGACAACTAAC
Organism: Oncorhynchus nerka; assembly: GCF_034236695.1. Classification (NCBI taxonomy): domain Eukaryota; kingdom Metazoa; phylum Chordata; class Actinopteri; order Salmoniformes; family Salmonidae; genus Oncorhynchus; species Oncorhynchus nerka. The sequence goes on from NC_088406.1 coordinate 4,045,232, forward strand.
GACACCTGCCTCTGATTGAGAACCAAACTAGGCCGAACACAAAAACCAACATAGAAAAACATAGACTGCCCACCCCAACTCACGCCCTGACCATACTAAAACAAAGAATAAAATAACAGAACTATGGTCCGAACGTGACACTCAAAAATGCATGCCCTTGCATCTCAGATGGTGGTTTAGCATCTCAGAGGGTGTTTTATCATCTCAGATGGTGTTTTATCATCTCAGATGGTGTTTTAGTATCTCAGAGGGTGTTTTATCATCTCAGAGGGTGTTTTAGCATCTCAGAGGGTGTTTTAGCATCTCAGATGGTGTTTTATCATCTCAGAGGGTGTTTTAGCATCTCAGATGGTGTTTTAGCATCTCAGATGGTGTTTTATCATCTCAGAGGGTGTTTTAGCATCTCAGAGGGTGTTTTAGCATCTCAGATGGTAGTTTAGCATCTCAGATGGTGTTTTAGCATCTCAACCATCTCAGATGATGTTTTAGCATCTCAGAGGGTGTTTTAGCATCTCAGATGGTATTTTAGCATCTCAGAGGGTGTTTTAGCATCGCAGATGGTGTTTTATCATCTCAGAGGGTGTTTTAGCATCTCAGATGGTGTTTTAGCATCTCAGATGGTAGTTTAGCATCTCAGATGGTGTTTTAGCATCTCAGATGGTGGTTTATCATCTCAGAGGGTGTTTTAGCATCTCAGATGGTGTTTTAGCATCTCAGATGGTGTTTTAGCATCTCAGAATCTCAGATGGTGTTTTAGCATCTCAGATGGTATTTTAGCATCTCAGAATCTCAAATGGTGTTTTAGCATCTCAGAATCTCAGATGGTGTTTTAGCATCTCATATGGTGTTTTAGCATCTCAACCATCTCAGATGGTGTTTTAGCATCTCAGATGGTGTATTATCATCTCAGATGGGGTTTTATCATCTCAGATGGTGTTTTAGCATCTCAGATGGTGGTTTAGCATCTCAGATGGTGTTTTAGCATCTCAGATGGTGTTTTAGCATCTCAGAATCTCAGATGGTGTTTTAGCATCTCAGATGGTGTTTTAGCATCTCAGAATCTCAGATGGTGTTTTAGCATCTCAGAATCTCAGATGGTGTTTTAGCATCTCATATGGTGTTTTAGCATCTCAACCATCTCAGATGGTGTTTTAGCATCTCAGATGGTGTATTATCATCTCAGATGGGGTTTTATCATCTCAGATGGTGTTTTAGCATCTCAGATGGTGGTTTAGCATCTCAGATGGTGTTTTAGCATCTCAGATGGTGTTTTAGCATCTCAGATGGTGTTTTATCATCTCAGAGGGTGGTTTAGCATCTCAGAGGGTGTTTTATCATCTCAGATGGTGTTTTATCATCTCAGATGGTGTTTTATCATCTCAGAGGGTGGTTTAGCATCTCAGATGGTGTTTTAGCATCTCAGATGGTGTTTTATCATCTCAGATGGTGTTTTATCATCTCAGAGGGTGGTTTAGCATCTCAGAGGGTGTTTTATCATCTCAGATGGTGTTTTATCATCTCAGATGGTGTTTTATCATCTCAGAGGGTGGTTTAGCATCTCAGAGGGTGTTTTATCATCTCAGATGGTGTTTTAGCATCTCAGATGGTGGTTTATCATCTCAGAGGATGGTTTATCATCTCAGAGGGTGTTTTATCATCTCAGATGGTCTGTGTGCGTATGCTGTACAGGTATTTGTTGGTTGCGTGTATCTCATGAGTCAGTAGCTTTACCAGTTGGTGCACTAGCTCTGGTCCAGGGCGTTATGTTTACCAGTGTTGCTTGTGCAGCTAGCTAGCACACACTAGCTAGACTAGCTAGCTAGCTAGCGCACACTAGCTAGCTAGTGCACACTAGCTAGACTAGCTAGTGCACACTAGCTAGACTAGCTAGTGCACACTAGCTAGACTAGCTAGCTAGTGCACACTAACTAGACTAGCTAGCTAGTACACATCTGTGTTTCCCAACTCTGGTCCTCCAGTAACCCCAACAGTAAAACATTTTTGTTGTAACCCCCTGGACAAAAACAGCTCATTCAGCTCATTAAGGGCTTGATAATTAGTTGGCAAGTTGAATCAGGTGTGCTTGTCCGAGGCTACAATAGAAATGTGTTGGGGGTACTCTAGGACTGGAGTTGGGAAACACTGCATTAGCTAGCTAGCTAGCATACACCTAGCCTGCCAGAGAACCTGAGAGGGCCGGAACTGTGGACAGACAGTACCAGTCAAAAGTTAGGACACACCTACTCATTCCAGGGTTTTTCTTTATTTGTACTATTTTCTACATTGTAGAATAATTTACATTTACATTTAAGTCATTTAGCAGACGCTCTTATCCAGAGCGACTTACAAATTGGTGCATTCAACACTATGAAATAACACAGGTGTCTTTTATACTGATAACAAGTTCAAACAGGTGTCATTAATACAGGTGAGGAGCCTCTTAAAGAAGAAGTTACAGGTCTGTGAGAGCCAGAAATCTTGCTTGTTCGTTGGTGACCAAATGCTTATTTTCCACCATAATTTCCAAATAAATTCATAAAAAATCCTACAATGTGATTTTCTGGATTTTTTTTCTCATTTTGTCTGTCATAGTTGAAGTGTACCTATGATGAAAATTACAGGCCTCGCTCATCTTTTTAAGTGGGAGAACTTGCACAATTGGTGGCTGACTAAATACTTTTTTGCCCCACTGTACAAGTGTCAGCTTTTTTCCACATTATCAATTGCTCATGTCATGTTGATCAAAATGTAGTAGATGGTTCTCTGTTGAATAGTCTTACCCCTCAAAACATTTAGGCAATAGTTCTTTGTATAAGCCATTACATGCAAAATTGTTGAACTATTTGTCATAAACTGTCAAGCATAGTTTTACACATTTCTATTAGACCTTTTGTACAAAAACGTGAATTGATGAATCGTGCAGGTGAAATTTACCCTCACTCATGAAGGAATGTAAAGTGTTAGTTCAACCAACAATCAACCAGTTGTCTAAATTGCTCAAAGGTGCATCTCATGAAGAATCAATTGGCAAGCATATATAGACAGACCACAACCCAGAGTTGCAATTTTCCAATAATGGATGGACCAGGAAATGAGCAGGGTCAACAGCCAAGAGGAGGAAGAAGAGGAGCAAGGATGCGTGGTGGAAGGCAAAACAGAGGAAGAGGCAGAAGAGGACATAGGCGCATATCTGATGACATAAGGGCCACCATTGTAGACCATGTTGTCAATCATGGCCTTACAATGGCTGAGGCTGGTCGAAGGGTGCAGCCGAATATTGGGAGATCAACCGTGTCCTCAATAGTTCAAACGTTTCGAAGAGAGAACAGGTATGTCCACCAATGTACAGTGCACTGTTACTGTATATAAGCAGTATACTGTATACTTCCTACAATGCTTCATATTACAGTAGTCCACTTGTATTTCACAGCATACAGAAATATACTCTATACAGATACACACTGCACCTTACATGCTGTTACGCACGCCTCTATGAAGAGGGAACGCGACACCCTGCTACAACTAAACTCTCTGAAGTGAAAAAGGTATGGACTGTAGGTGCGAGTAAGGATGACAACAGACAGAATGTGGTACCGTTTACAAGGACTTTATTCCTTCACACGGTAATATGGGGAAAAGGGGCTGGACGAAACCAAAGCAAAGAAAGTAAATCTCAAAACCTCCCCCTCTCCTATCTTACCTGCCTACCCACTACTTACCTAATTTAGCACCACCTGGTGCCCTAACCAAAATACAGGGGGTGGTCCGCCCAGGTCTTACCTAGTGTGCCTAGACAGCGAATATGCTACGGGTATATGTATGCCCGCGGGCCTCTTGCCTAAGCACTCCCTAGGTGCCTTCCCCTTCTCCCCTGGGAACAAATGAAACAGAATATTAAACTATTTTCAAACTAACAAACGACATCAAATAAGCTCTATCTGAGCAACAAACTCACAAAATATACCAACTCTCAGCAAAATCAACCTCTAGCAAAATCTCCAGCAAAATCTCTCTACAAAAAGCTCTCCCTCCTGAACAGAACACTGGCATTTATATATCTTCAGATGGAATGGGTAATTGGAGACAGCTGTCTTGACGAGGGGGCGGAGTCAGCTCTGTCACGAACCGGCTCAAAGCCCGTAACAAAGGGAGACAACGTGGAGATAATGAGTAGAAAGATATATATTTATTAACTAAAGCAAATAAATATAATATACAATGGTGTGTGTAATCAGTAATCAGTAGTGTAAGTGAGTGTTTTGCATGCGTGAATGTGATAATGCAGGGTGATGAAAGGTGCCAAAGCAAACAAACAAACGGCCATCAAGAATCACAACACAATCTACAGAGGGTGTCTGCATGGAGAGAGTCTCCTCCATGAATGGGGAAGTGGTGTATTTATCCTGGGAGACACCGGGCCCAGGTGTTTCCCATGTAGCTGACGACCCTCCCAACTCCGCCCACCAGCATCCTAATAAGGAAATAACAGAGAGAATACGGCAGACAGAGTGGGAGGGTCGTCACAGCTCTCCAATTAGCCATGGAGTCGACCAATCAGCTGCTTGAGGGATTTCAATAAGCCATTTCCTGAAATAAACACATGCACAAACTACAACACATAAACTGGGGACGTAACACATGCACCCACCTGTATGTTTTACAGTAAAATGTGTGTTCGCATAGTTTTTGTCTATGTGAAAGTGTGCGATGCATCACTGCATTTTTCCCCACATAGGACTGCAAGATTACCTCAAACTGGTGGCAGAGGACGCCTTTTCACACCTCAACAGGAGGAGGCTATTTGCACCATGGTCCGAGCAAACAATGCCATGAGACTCAGGGAAATACAAAGGACCATTATAGAAGACAACGATGTCTTTGAAAACATCCATACGGTTAGCATCTCAACCATCGACAGGGTGCTGCATAGAAACCAGATGAGTATGAAACAGCTGTACCGTGTACCATTCCAAAGGAATGAGGACAGAGTTAAGGAGCTATGGTACCAGTATGTACAGGTAAAACATATATCTACGTAACTACTTTACAGCAACATTTTATAGTGATACATAGTACAGTAAGTATAAACTGCACATATTTCCATTGCTGTGGAAGGAAGGAATGTACATTTTATGTTACTCTTCCTTACCAAAACAAATTCAACTGTGTGTTCTGGGATATAAAGTATAATGGAGTTGGAATCAAGTAAACCCTCTCACAACTTTGTATACATGGATGAGGCTGGCTTCAACCTGGGGCGGCAGGGTAGCCTAGTGGTTAGAGCATTGGACTAGTACCCGGAAGGTTGCAAGTTCAAACCCCCGAGCTGAAAAGGTACAAATCTGTCGTTCTGTCCCTGAACAGGCAGTTAACCCACTGTTCCCAGGCCATCATTAAAAATAAGAATTTGTTCTTAACTGACTTGCCTGGTTAAATAAAGTTTTAAAAAATAAAAAAACCTAGCTAAATGCAGAAGGCGGGGTCGGAATATCATCGGTCACAGAGCTACTGTGGATTTGCCAGGGCAACGGGGAGGAAATATCACCATGTGTGCTGCTATTTCGGAGCATGGTGTCCTAACCCATATCCCCCTTATAGGGCCATACAACACCCAGCATCTACTCAACTTTTTAGAGACTCTCTACAGGGCTCTCATCCCTGATGATGAGAGGGGTTTGTTCAGAGAGGATTTGCCAAAGTATGTGGTCATTTGTGATAATGTGAGTTTCCATCGATCAAACATAAGGCAATGAATGGTTTGTGACCCACCCGAGGATGCTCATAGAATTCCTCCCACCTTATTCACCATTCCTTAACCCAATTTATTTTCAGCATGGAGGTGGAACGTGTACGATCATCAGCCACACACACAGATGACCCTGCTGGCTGCAATGGATGCAGCATGTGAGGACATCACAGTAGACGCCTGCAGAGGATGGATAAGGCATTCCAAAAGATTCTTTCCACGTTGCATTGGAAGGGAAAATATCCGGTGTGATGTGGATGAGAATATGTGGGCCGACAGACAGGAACGTCTGGATGTGTAGAGACAGCACAACAGTGCTGCGGGCAAAGTTGTGCCTTAGGGGTGGTTTCCTGTGTTTCTTTCTAATTTAGTTTTTTCCTTTGTGCCCCTTGGGTTGTCCAGTCTCTTTCAATCAATAACCCACATACAGTAATATGTAAATAGTACTGTTGAAATTGATAAATGCCATAGAAGTGCAGCCCTGTGCATTTTCAATACAGTAACTGTCATCCAAACTGTAGCCTAAGTTTACATCAGGTAATACTGTCAATGTACACAGTTACATTGACAACATGCCTAAACATTTTGACGACCTTGTTCGTGAACAATGACTCAATGACTTATCATTCTGATGACACTGACATGATCATTGGCATGAATATTTACTTTTGAGAGATGTACTAAGGATTTTTAGTGACTGACTAGCTTTAGAAACACATCTATTGTATATTGCAGTTTGTACAAATTGTTCTGAGAAATGCACTTGTTATTTTGCACGTGTTAGGGATGATGTGAAAAATGCACCAAAGCGACTGAGAAAAACTGTATTAGTATTGGATATAAAACACTCTGAAGTTTCTAAAACTGACTGATGGCAGGCAAAAACCTGAGAAAAAATCCAAACAGGAAGTGGAAAATCTGAGGTTTGTAGTTTTTGAACTCAGCCCTATCGAATACACAGTGGGATATGGGTTATGTTGATATGGCTTCCACTAGATGTCATCCGTCTTTAGAACGTTGTTTCAGGCTTCTACTGTGAACTGGGGGCCGAATGTCTGGCAGCAGCCTCAATCTCAGTCACATGCATTCACATGAGAGGTAGCTCTCGTTCCATTGCTTTTCTACAGACATTATTGGAACATTTATTGATAAAAACATCCTAATGATTCTATACTTTTAGTTTGACACGTTTCTACGACCTGTAATATAACTTTTTGAACTTTTCGTCCGACGTTCGGCCTGGACCTGAACGCGCGTTTGGATTTGTTTACCAAACGCCCTGACAAAAGAAGCTATTTGGACATAAATGATGAACTTTATCGAACAAATCAAACATTTATTGTGGAACTGGCATTCCTGGGAGTGCATTCTGATGAAGATCATCAAAGGTAAGTGAATATGTATAATGCTATTTCTGACTAATGTTGACTACACAATATGGCGGATATCTTTTTGTCTGCATTGTTGTCTGAAAACTATATCCGTAAAGTTTTTTTAAAATCTGACACAGCGGAAAAGTGTATCTAAAGTTCCATGCATAACACTTGAATTTTCATCAACATTTATAATGAGTATTTCTGTGAATTGATGTGGCTCTCTGCAAAATCACTGCATGTTTTAGAACTACTAAACGTAACGCGCCAATGTATAATTAGATTTTTTTTTATATAAATATGCACTTTATCGAACAAAACATACATGTATTGTGTAACATGAAGTCCTATGAGTGTCATCTGATGAAGGTCATCAAAGGTTAGTGATTCATTTTATCTCTATTTGTGCTTTTTGTGACTCCTCTCTTTGGCTGGAAAAATGGCTGTATGGTTTTCTGTGAGTTGGTGGTGACCTAACATGATTGTTTGTGGAGCTTTCGCTGTAAAGCATTTTTTAAATCAGACACTGTGGCTGGATTAATGAGAGTTTTAACTTTAAAATGGTGCCTAATACTTGTATGTTTGAGAAATTTGATTTATGAGATTTCTGTTGATTTGTATTTGGCGCCCTGCAATTTCATTGGTTGCTGGCGAGTGGTTCCGCTAGCGGAACTTCAGGCATGTCAACTACAGAGTCTAGTAGGCCCACTGATCCTGATACAGTTGGAAAAATCCATTCTTGACCGTATGGCTGAAATGCTGTCTAAAGTAGTCGATGTTCTCTCACAGAAAAAGGAGACCGGGGCCTCCATGCCAAAGTGTAAACAACAACAGGCATGTGCCGTGTGTGCAAGGATACAGCACACACCATCCCACTGTCAGTCTAACCAACTGTGTTTCAGATGTCATGCCACAAGTCATGAAGAAAGAAGAAAGCCCTGTAGCTGCATCTAAGCCCGACCAACCAGTAAGAACCCACCAGCTCAGGGAAACTAGATGCATTCAGAGAGGGGAAGGTAATAGTAAGAATCCACCAGCTCAGGGAAACTAGATGCATTCAGAGAGGGGAAGGTAATAGTAAGAATCCACCAGCTCAGGGAAACTAGATGCATTCAGAGAGGGGAAGGTAATAGTAAGAATCCACCAGCTCAGGGAAACTAGATGCATTCGGAGAGGGGAAGGTAATAGTAAGAATCCACCAGCTCAGGGAAACTAGATGCATTCAGAGAGGGGAAGGTAATAGTAAGAATCCACCAGCTCAGGGAAACTAGATGCATTCAGAGAGGGAAGGTAATAGTAAGAATCCACCAGCTCAGGAAACTAGATGCATTCAGAGAGGGGAAGGTAATAGTAAGAATCCACCAGCTCAGGGAAACTAGATGCATTCAGAGAGGGGAAGGTAATAGTAAGAATCCACCAGCTCAGGGAAACTAGATGCATTCAGAGAGGGGAAGGTAATAGTAAGAATCCACCAGCTCAGGAAACTAGATGCATTCGGAGAGGGAAGGTAATAGTAAGAACCCACCAGCTCAGGGAAACTAGATGCATTCGGAGAGGGAAGGTAATAGTAAGAATCCACCAGCTCAGGGAAACTAGATGCATTCGGAGAGGGGAAGGTAATAGTAAGAATCCACCAGCTCAGGGAAACTAGATGCATTCGGAGAGGGGAAGGTAATAGTAAGAATCCACCAGCTCAGGGAAACTAGATGCATTCGGAGAGGGGAAGGTAATAGTAAGAATCCACCAGCTCAGGGAAACTAGATGCATTCAGAGAGGGGAAGGTAATAGTAAGAATCCACCAGCTCAGGGAAACTAGATGCATTCAGGAGAGGGGAAGGTAATAGTAAGAATCCACCAGCTCAGGGAAACTAGATGCATTCGGAGAGGGAAGGTAATAGTAAGAATCCACCAGCTCAGGGAAACTAGATGCATTCGGAGAGGGGAAGGTAATAGTAAGAATCCACCAGCTCAGGGAAACTAGATGCATTCGGAGAGGGGAAGGTAATAGTAAGAATCCACCAGCTCAGGAAACTAGATGCATTCGGAGAGGGAAGGTAATAGTAAGAATCCACCAGCTCAGGGAAACTAGATGCATTCGGAGAGGGGAAGGTAATAGTAAGAATCCACCAGCTCAGGGAAACTAGATGCATTCAGAGAGGGGAAGGTAATAGTAAGAATCCACCAGCTCAGGGAAACTAGATGCATTCAGAGAGGGGAAGGTAATAGTAAGAATCCACCAGCTCAGGGAAACTAGATGCATTCAGAGAGAGGAAGGTAATAGTAAGAATCCACCAGCTCAGGGAAACTAGATGCATTCAGAGAGGGGAAGGTAATAGTAAGAATCCACCAGCTCAGGAAACTAGATGCATTCAGAGAGGGGAAGGTAATAGTAAGAATCCACCAGCTCAGGGAAACTAGATGCATTCAGAGAGGGGAAGGTAATAGTAAGAATCCACCAGCTCAGGGAAACTAGATGCATTCAGAGAGGGGAAGGTAATAGTAAGAACCCACCAGCTCAGGGAAACTAGATGCATTCAGAGAGAGGAAGGTAATAGTAAGAATCCACCAGCTCAGGAAACTAGATGCATTCAGAGAGAGGAAGGTAATAGTAAGAATCCACCAGCTCAGGAAACTAGATGCATTCAGAGAGGGAAGGTAATAGTAAGAATCCACCAGCTCAGGGAAACTAGATGCATTCGGAGAGGGGAAGGTAATAGTAAGAATCCACCAGCTCAGGGAAACTAGATGCATTCAGAGAGGGGAAGGTAATAGTAAGAATCCACCAGCTCAGGGAAACTAGATGCATTCAGAGAGGGGAAGGTAATAGTAAGAATCCACCAGCTCAGGGAAACTAGATGCATTCAGGAGAGGAAGGTAATAGTAAGAATCCACCAGCTCAGGGAAACTAGATGCATTCGGAGAGGGGAAGGTAATAGTAAGAATCCACCAGCTCAGGGAAACTAGATGCATTCAGAGAGAGGAAGGTAATAGTAAGAATCCACCAGCTCAGGGAAACTAGATGCATTCAGAGAGGGGAAGGTAATAGTAAGAATCCACCAGCTCAGGAAACTAGATGCATTCGGAGAGGGGAAGGTAATAGTAAGAATCCACCAGCTCAGGGAAACTAGATGCATTCAGAGAGGGGAAGGTAATAGTAAGAATCCACCAGCTCAGGGAAACTAGATGCATTCAGAGAGGGGAAGGTAATAGTAAGAATCCACCAGCTCAGGGAAACTAGATGCATTCGGAGAGGGGAAGGTAATAGTAAGAATCCACCAGCTCAGGGAAACTAGATGCATTCAGAGAGGGGAAGGTAATAGTAAGAATCCACCAGCTCAGGGAAACTAGATGCATTCAGAGAGGGGAAGGTAATAGTAAGAACCCACCAGCTCAGGGAAACTAGATGCATTCGGAGAGGGGAAGGTAATAGTAAGAATCCACCAGCTCAGGGAAACTAGATGCATTCGGAGAGGGGAAGGTAATAGTAAGAATCCACCAGCTCAGGGAAACTAGATGCATTCGGAGAGGGGAAGGTAATAGTAAGAATCCACCAGCTCAGGGAAACTAGATGCATTCGGAGAGGGAAGGTAATAGTAAGAATCCACCAGCTCAGGAAACTAGATGCATTCAGGGAAACTAGAGAGGGGAAGGTAATAGTAAGAATCCACCAGCTCAGGGAAACTAGATGCATTCGGAGAGGGGAAGGTAATAGTAAGAATCCACCAGCTCAGGGAAACTAGATGCATTCAGAGAGGGGAAGGTAATAGTAAGAATCCACCAGCTCAGGGAAACTAGATGCATTCAGAGAGGGAAGGTAATAGTAAGAATCCACCAGCTCAGGAAACTAGATGCATTCAGAGAGAGGAAGGTAATAGTAAGAATCCACCAGCTCAGGGAAACTAGATGCATTCAGAGAGAGGAAGGTAATAGTAAGAATCCACCAGCTCAGGGAAACTAGATGCATTCAGAGAGGGGAAGGTAATAGTAAGAATCCACCAGCTCAGGGAAACTAGATGCATTCAGAGAGGGGAAGGTAATAGTAAGAATCCACCAGCTCAGGAAACTAGATGCATTCAGAGAGGGAAGGTAATAGTAAGAACCCACCAGCTCAGGGAAACTAGATGCATTCAGAGAGGGAAGGTAATAGTAAGAATCCACCAGCTCAGGGAAACTAGATGCATTCAGAGAGGGGAAGGTAATAGTAAGAATCCACCAGCTCAGGGAAACTAGATGCATTCAGAGAGGGGAAGGTAATAGTAAGAATCCACCAGCTCAGGGAAACTAGATGCATTCAGAGAGAGGAAGGTAATAGTAAGAATCCACCAGCTCAGGGAAACTAGATGCATTCAGAGGGGGGAAGGTAATAGTAAGAATCCACCAGCTCAGGGAAACTAGATGCATTCAGAGAGGAAGGTAATAGTAAGAATCCACCAGCTCAGGGAAACTAGATGCATTCAGAGAGGGGAAGGTAATAGTAAGAATCCACCAGCTCAGGGAAACTAGATGCATTCAGAGAGGGGAAGGTAATAGTAAGAATCCACCAGCTCAGGGAAACTAGATGCATTCAGAGAGGGAAGGTAATAGTAAGAATCCACCAGCTCAGGGAAACTAGATGCATTCGGAGAGGGAAGGTAATAGTAAGAATCCACCAGCTCAGGGAAACTAGATGCATTCAGAGAGGGGAAGGTAATAGTAAGAATCCACCAGCTCAGGGAAACTAGATGCATTCGGAGAGGGGAAGGTAATAGTAAGAATCCACCAGCTCAGGGAAACTAGATGCATTCGGAGAGGGGAAGGTAATAGTAAGAATCCACCAGCTCAGGGAAACTAGATGCATTCGGAGAGGGAAGGTAATAGTAAGAATCCACCAGCTCAGGGAAACTAGATGCATTCGGAGAGGGAAGGTAATAGTAAGAATCCACCAGCTCAGGGAAACTAGATGCATTCGGAGAGGGGAAGGTAATAGTAAGAATCCACCAGCTCAGGGAAACTAGATGCATTCGGAGAGGGAAGGTAATAGTAAGAATCCACCAGCTCAGGGAAACTAGATGCATTCAGAGAGGGGAAGGTAATAGTAAGAATCCACCAGCTCAGGGAAACTAGATGCATTCAGAGAGGGGAAGGTAATAGTAAGAATCCACCAGCTCAGGGAAACTAGATGCATTCAGAGAGGGGAAGGTAATAGTAAGAATCCACCAGCTCAGGGAAACTAGATGCATTCAGAGAGGGAAGGTAATAGTAAGAATCCACCAGCTCAGGGAAACTAGATGCATTCAGAGAGGGAAGGTAATAGTAAGAATCCACCAGCTCAGGGAAACTAGATGCATTCAGAGAGGGGAAGGTAATAGTAAGAACCCACCAGCTCAGGGAAACTAGATGCATTCAGAGAGCTCAGGGAAGGTATGCATAGTAAGAATCCACCAGCTCAGGAAACTAGATGCATTCAGAGAGGGGAAGGTAATAGTAAGAATCCACCAGCTCAGGGAAACTAGATGCATTCAGAGAGGGAAGGTAATAGTAAGAATCCACCAGCTCAGGGAAACTAGATGCATTCAGAGAGGGGAAGGTAATAGTAAGAACCCACCAGCTCAGGGAAACTAGATGCATTCAGAGAGAGGAAGGTAATAGTAAGAATCCACCAGCTCAGGGAAACTAGATGCATTCAGAGAGAGGAAGGTAATAGTAAGAATCCACCAGCTCAGGGAAACTAGATGCATTCAGAGAGGGAAGGTAATAGTAAGAATCCACCAGCTCAGGGAAACTAGATGCATTCAGAGAGGGGAAGGTAATAGTAAGAATCCACCAGCTCAGGGAAACTAGATGCATTCAGAGAGGGGAAGGTAATAGTAAGAATCCACCAGCTCAGGGAAACTAGATGCATTCAGAGAGAGGAAGGTAATAGTAAGAATCCACCAGCTCAGGGAAACTAGATGCATTCAGAGAGAGGAAGGTAATAGTAAGAATCCACCAGCTCAGGGAAACTAGATGCATTCAGAGAGGGGAAGGTAATAGTAAGAATCCACCAGCTCAGGGAAACTAGATGCATTCAGAGAGGGGAAGGTAATAGTAAGAACCCACCAGCTCAGGGAAACTAGATGCATTCAGAGAGGGGAAGGTAATAGTAAGAATCCACCAGCTCAGGGAAACTAGATGCATTCAGAGAGGGGAAGGTAATAGTAAGAATCCACCAGCTCAGGGAAACTAGATGCATTCAGAGAGGGGAAGGTAATAGTAAGAATCCACCAGCTCAGGGAAACTAGATGCATTCAGAGAGGGGAAGGTAATAGTAAGAATCCACCAGCTCAGGGAAACTAGATGCATTCAGAGAGGGGAAGGTAATAGTAAGAATCCACCAGCTCAGGAAACTAGATGCATTCAGAGAGGGGAAGGTAATAGTAAGAATCCACCAGCTCAGGAAACTAGATGCATTCAGAGAGGGGAAGGTAATAGTAAGAATCCACCAGCTCAGGGAAACTAGATGCATTCAGAGAGGGGAAGGTAATAGTAAGAATCCACCAGCTCAGGGAAACTAGATGCATTCAGAGAGGGGAAGGTAATCTCTGTGGAGTTCCTGATTATGAGTCTGTTTATTCTGCACTTAATGATATTTCCCCCGAGTCTCCCAAAGTTGACTTCCAGAACACACAGCGTGCTGGTCGCTCAAATAGCCTATTTTACACGTCAGTCCTAATTAACAGATCAGATCACAGTCGCACATGTTGGATACCGGCTCAATGGCCTGCACACCGAACAAGAACATAACATGGTTGAAGAGAATGCAAACATTGTGTCGGTTGGCTGTGGGGGAAAACGTGTGTTCCCAAAGAGTGTGTGTGATTAGACATCAGACGTTTACAGCTGTTGAACTCATCGCACTCTAATCATTGCTGGCCAAGTTGATGATCTTATCCTTGGGACCAACGTGATTAAATTTGTGAGTCAAACAGATACTGGGAACTGGTTTCCAAGCCAATCACTCCACAGACAGAGAAAGATGACTACTTAGCGTTCCTGATATCGTTGATACTGTGAAATCTGAAGCAAGCTGTCACACTGTCAAAAGGTCATGAACATTTGGTGTGGGCAAAGCTAGCAGCAAAGTCATGTGGCCCACCAGGCTGCAGTGTAATCACCGAGCCTACGAGCGCATGCTCTGCTCCAAATAATATCTTGGTAGGTCGGGACGTTACTCCACTCTGGGGTGATGGCTGGGTGCCACTGAAGATAATCAACCCCACTGAGAGACCTGTGACACTGAGAAGAAATGCTAAAATAGCAGACGTTTACCGTTGCATTGCAGTGGAGGATATGTATACTGACCAAGCCGAAACTGTCATGTCTTCCTCTTCCCAGCAAGTAGCCAGCGAGCCAATGAGCCAATCAATGACATCCTGAAGCGACATGGATCAACGAGAGATGTGTGTCCCCTGATCCGACGAAGGTTGATGCCATTGTGGGCGTTACAACAGCAGACCTGATGATGCCCTGATGGTGTCACACTAAAGCCCTAAGAAAATGATGTTCCTTCTTGGCCTGATCATGTGGTACCAGAGATTCATTGAAGATTGAAGCTCTTCAAAAGCGAAACCACTGTTTGAAATGACTGTCTGTGAAAGGAAGAAAGTACAGAAACAAGAAAGACCCTCCTCCCAGAAAACTTACCTCTGCAGACTGGACCCCTGTATGTAATATAAGGCTGCGGCAGAACTTAAAGCGGGATTAATGGCTTATGTCCTTTTGGTCCACCCTGACTGCCACCGTCCATTTGTACTCTCTGATGCCTGATCCGATTGCCTGGGTGCAGTCTTATCTCACGTGACTCCAGGTGAAGAGAGAGCCCGTCCAATTGCTTTCGCTAGCAAGTCATGGAACAGCTCTTAGAACCGATACCCTGTCCATCGCATGGAGTTTATCTGCGATAAGGTCAGCCATTAGTTGAAAGGGCACAGTTTCACTGCCTGGATAGACAATAATCTGCCAACTTACATTCTGACGAAGCCAAAGTTGGATGCATGTGAGCCGCGGTGGATGGCGAAGCTTGCCGCCTATGAGTTCGACATAAAGTATATGGGGCGGCAGCGTAGCCTAGTGGTTAGAGCGTTGGACTAGTAACCGGAAGGTTGCGAGTTCAAACCCCCGAGCTGACAAGGTACAAATCTGTCGTTCTGCCCCTGAACAGGCAGTTAACCCACTGTTCCCAGGCCGTCATTGAAAATAAGAATGTGTTCTTAACTGATTTGCCTGGTTAAATAAAGGTAAAATAAAACAAATAAAAAATATCCCTGGCCCACAGAGCACAGTCCCTGATCCTCTGAGCAGAGAACCCTTGGCTGGTAGCAGAATCTGTCACCGTCTCATCAGAGAATCAGAGAAACTACCGAGATGCACCATCCGGGACACGTTCTGGATATCCAGTCAGAATGCACAGCGAGTCAGCAAGGGGACATAGTCAAGTACAGATAGCGGGAGTGTACCTTATTCTGAAGTCGCCGCCATTCTCCGTAAGCATGTGGATTGGGTGGCCGGAGCGAGAACGAGAGACATCTTTCTGGCAGGCCACGTGCAGCAGTTGTCAGATATCGGGCAGGACATCTACACACGTCAAGACCTGAAGGCGACGCAGCAGGAGGATGGGTCATGGGTTTTGTGGGAGTGGGGACATAGGCTGTCCAGAAGAGAACGAACAAACCAAGTTACTGAACCAGTGGGACAAACTACCAGTATGTCGTAACTTTATCTCTGGGAAAATACTATATCAGAGGCTGCCACGATGACGCAGGCTATCAGGGCCAGAGTAGAATGTTCTAGCTCACACGTCAGAGGTTATTCTGGGTCGACATACGGAGAGACGTGAGAAACCATGTGTTGTTTGGGAAGGAACCAGAACTTGAGGGACCTGCACTGCTGGAAAACATTAATACCACAGCCCCTTTAGAACTCGTATGTATCGACTTCTGCTCTGCCAGGGATTCTAAGAAAAACGATGGTAGATGTTCTAGTAATTACAGATCACTTTACGAAGCTCGCCCATGTCTTTCACTGTCCTGATCAGAAGCCTTTCACTGTCCTGATCAGAAGCCTTTCACTGTCCTGATCAGAAGCCTTTCACTGTCCTGATCAGATGCCTTTCACTGTCCTGATCAGAAGCCTTTCACTGTCCTGATCAGATGCCTTTCACTGTCCTGATCAGATGCCTTTCCCTGTCCTGATCAGATGCCTTTCACTGTCCTGATCAGAAGCCTTTCACTGTCCTGATCAGATGCCTTTCACTGTCCTGATCAGATGCCTTTCACTGTCCTGATCAGAAGCCTTTCACTGTCCTGATCAGAAGCCTTTCACTGTCCTGATCATAAGCCTTTCACTGTCCTGATCAGATGCCTTTCACTGTCCTGATCAGATGCCTTTCACTGTCCTGATCAGATGCCTTTCACTGTCCTGATCAAAAGCCTTTCACTGTCCTGATCAGATGCCTTTCACTGTCCTGATCACTGTCCTGATCAGAAGCCTTTCACTGTCCTGATCAGATGCCTTTCACTGTCCTGATCAGAAGCCTTTCACTGTCCTGATCAGAAGCCTTTCACTGTCCTGATCAGAAGCATTTCACTGTCCTGATCACTGTCCTGATCAGATGCCTTCCACTGTCCTGATCAGAAGCTTTTCACTGTCCTGATCAGAAGCCTTTCACTGTCCTGATCAGAAGCCTTTCACTGTCCTGATCAGATGCATTTCACTGTCCTGATCAGAAGCCTTTCACTATCCTGATCAGATGCCTTTCACTGTCCTGATCACTGTCCTGATCAGAAGCCTTTCACTGTCCTGATCAGAAGCCTTTCACTGTCCTGATCAGAAGCCTTTCACTGTCCTGATCAAAAGCCTTTCACTGTCCTGATCAGATGCCTTTCACTGTCCTGATCAGATGCCTTTCACTGTCCTGATCAAAAGCCTTTCACTGTCCTGATCAGATGCCTTTCACTGTCCTGATCAGAAGCCTTTCACTGTCCTGATCAAAAGCCTTTCACTGTCCTGATCAGATGCCTTTCACTGTCCTGATCAGATGCCTTTCACTGTCCTGATCAAAAGCCTTTCACTGTCCTGATCAGAAGCCTTTCACTGTCCTGATCAGATGCCTTTCACTGTCCTGATCAGAAGCCTTTCACTGTCCTGATCACTGTCCTGATCAGAAGCCTTTCACTGTCCTGATCAGAAGCCTTTCACTGTCCTGATCAAGCCTTTCACTGTCCTGATCAGAAGCCTTTCACTGTCCTGATCAGAAGCCTTTCACTGTCCTGATCAGAAGCCTTTCACTGTCCTGATCAGAAGCATTTCACTGTCCTGATCACTGTCCTGATCAGATGCCTTCCACTGTCCTGATCAGAAGCCTTTCACTGTCCTGATCAGAAGCCTTTCACTGTCCTGATCAGATGCCTTTCACTGTCCTGATCAGAAGCCTTTCACTGTCCTGATCAGATGCCTTTCACTGTCCTGATCACTGTCCTGATCACTGTCCTGATCAGAAGCCTTTCACTGTCCTGATCAGAAGCCTTTCACTGTCCTGATCAGAAGCCTTTCACTGTCCTGATCAAAAGCCTTTCACTGTCCTGATCAGATGCCTTTCACTGTCCTGATCAAAAGCCTTTCACTGTCCTGATCAGATGCCTTTCACTGTCCTGATCAGAAGCCTTTCACTGTCCTGATCAGAAGCCTTTCACTGTCCTGATCACTGTCCTGATCAGAAGCCTTTCACTGTCCTGATCAGAAGCCTTTCACTGTCCTGATCAGATGCCTTTCACTGTCCTGATCAGAAGCCTTTCACTGTCCTGATCACTGTCCTGATCAGAAGCCTTTCACTGTCCTGATCACTGTCCTGATCAGAAGCCTTTCACTGTCCTGATCAGAAGCCTTTCACTGTCCTGATCACTGTCCTGATCAGAAGCCTTTCACTGTCCTGATCACTGTCCTGATCAGAAGCATTTCACTGTCCTGATCAGAAGCCTTTCACTGTCCTGATCAGATGTCTTTCACTGTCCTGATCAGATGTCTTTCACTGTCCTGATCAGATGCCTTTCACTGTCCTGATCAGAAGCCTTTCACTGTCCTGATCAGAAGCCTTTCACTGTCCTGATCAGAAGCCTTTCACTGTCCTGATCAGATGTCTTTCACTGTCCTGATCAGATGCCTTTCACTGTCCTGATCAGATGCCTTTCACTGTCCTGATCAGAAGCCTTTCACTGTCCTGATCAGAAGCCTTTCACTGTCCTGATCAGAAGCCTTTCACTGTCCTGATCAGAAGCCTTTCACTGTCCTGATCAGAAGCCTTTCACTGTCCTGATCAGATGCCTTTCACTGTCCTGATCAGAAGCCTTTCACTGTCCTGATCAGAAGCCTTTCACTGTCCTGATCACTGTCCTGATCAGAAGCCTTTCACTGTCCTGATCAGAAGACTGTCCTGATCACTGTCCTGATCAGATGCCTTTCACTGTCCTGATCAGAAGCCTTTCACTGTCCTGATCAGATGCCTTTCACTGTCCTGATCAGATGCCTTTCACTGTCCTGATCAGATTCCTTTCACTGTCCTGATCAGATGCCTTTCATTGTCCTGATCAGATGCCTTTCACTGTCCTGATCAGATGCCTTTCACTGTCCTGATCAGATGCCTTTCACTGTCCTGATCAGATGCCTTTCACTGTCCTGATCAGATGCCTTTCACTGTCCTGATCAGATGCCTTTCACTGTCCTGATCAGATGCCTTTCACTGTCCTGATCAGAAGCCTTTCACTGTCCTGATCAGAAGCCTTTCACTGTCCTGATCAGATGCCTTTCACTGTCCTGATCAGATGCCTTTCACTGTCCTGATCAGATGCCTTTCACTGTCCTGATCAGATGCCTTTCACTGTCCTGATCAGATGCCTTTCACTGTCCTGATCAGATGCCTTTCACTGTCCTAATCACTGTCCTGATCAGAAGCCTTTCACTGTCCTGATCACTGTCCTGATCAGAAGCCTTTCACTATCCTGATCAGAAGCCTTTCACTGTCCTGATCAGATGTCTTTCACTGTCCTGATCAGATGCCTTTCACTGTCCTGATCAGATGCCTTTCACTGTCCTGATCAGAAGCCTTTCACTGTCCTGATCAGAAGCCTTTCACTGTCCTGATCAGAAGCCTTTCACTGTCCTGATCAGAAGCCTTTCACTGTCCTGATCAGAAGCCTTTCACTGTCCTGATCAGATGCCTTTCACTGTCCTGATCAGAAGCCTTTCACTGTCCTGATCACTGTCCTGATCAGAAGCCTTTCACTGTCCTGATCAGAAGCCTTTCACTGTCCTGATCAGAAGCCTTTCACTGTCCTGATCAGAAGCCTTTCACTGTCCTGATCAGAAGCCTTTCACTGTCCTGATCAGATGCCTTTCACTGTCCTGATCAGAAGCCTTTCACTGTCCTGATCACTGTCCTGATCAGAAGCCTTTCACTGTCCTGATCAGAAGCCTTTCACTGTCCTGATCAGATGCCTTTCACTGTCCTGATCAGAAGCCTTTCACTGTCCTGATCACTGTCCTGATCAGAAGCCTTTCACTGTCCTGATCAGAAGCATTTCACTGTCCTGATCACTGTCCTGATCAGATGCCTTCCACTGTCCTGATCAGAAGCCTTTCACTGTCCTGATCAGAAGCCTTTCACTGTCCTGATCAGATGCCTTTCACTGTCCTGATCAGATGCCTTTCACTGTCCTGATCAGATGCCTTTCATTGTCCTGATCAGATGCCTTTCACTGTCCTGATCAGATGCCTTTCACTGTCCTGATCAGATGCCTTTCACTGTCCTGATCAGATGCCTTTCACTGTCCTGATCAGATGCCTTTCACTGTCCTGATCAGATGCCTTTCACTGTCCTGATCAGATGCCTTTCACTGTCCTGATCAGATGCCTTTCACTGTCCTGATCACTGTCCTGATCAGAAGCCTTTCACTGTCCTGATCAGATGCCTTTCACTGTCCTGATCAGAAGCCTTTCACTGTCCTGATCAGATGCCTTTCACTGTCCTGATCAGAAGCCTTTCACTGTCCTGATCAGATGCCTTTCACTGTCCTGATCACTGTCCTGATCAGAAGCCTTTCACTGTCCTGATCAGAAGCCTTTCACTGTCCTGATCAGATGCCTTTCACTGTCCTGATCAAAAGCCTTTCACTGTCCTGATCAGATGCCTTTCACTGTCCTTTCACTGTCCTGATCAGAAGCCTTTCACTGTCCTGATCAGAAGCCTTTCACTGTCCTGATCAGAATCCTTTCACTGTCCTGATCACTGTCCTGATCAGAAGCCTTTCACTGTCCTGATCACTGTCCTGATCAGAAGCCTTTCACTGTCCTGATCAGAAGCCTTTCACTGTCCTGATCAGATGCCTTTCACTGTCCTGATCAGATGCCTTTCACTGTCCTGATCAAAAGCCTTTCACTGTCCTGATCAGATGCCTTTCACTGTCCTGATCACTGTCCTGATCAGAAGCCTTTCACTGTCCTGATCAGAAGCCTTTCACTGTCCTGATCAGAAGCCTTTCACTGTCCTGATCAGAAGCCTTTCACTGTCCTGATCAGAAGCCTTTCACTGTCCTGATCAGAAGCCTTTCACTGTCCTGATCAGATGCCTTTCACTGTCCTGATCTGTCCTGATCAGAAGCCTTCACTGTCCTGATCAGAAGCCTTTCACTGTCCTGATCAGAAGCCTTTCACTGTCCTGATCAGATCAGAAGCCTTTCACTGTCCTGATCAGAAGCCTTTCACTGTCCTGATCAGATGCCTTTCACTGTCCTGATCAGATGCCTTTCACTGTCCTGATCAAAAGCCTTTCACTGTCCTGATCAGATGCCTTTCACTGTCCTGATCACTGTCCTGATCAGAAGCCTTTCACCGTCCTGATCAGAAGCCTTTCACTGTCCTGATCAGAAGCCTTTCACTGTCCTGATCAGAAGCCTTTCACTGTCCTGATCAGAAGCCTTTCACTGTCCTGATCAGAAGCCTTTCACTGTCCTGATCAGATGCCTTTCACTGTCCTGATCACTGTCCTGATCAGAAGCCTTTCACTGTCCTGATCAGATGCCTTTCACTGTCCTGATCAGATGCCTTTCACTGTCCTGATCAAAAGCCTTTCACTGTCCTGATCAGATGCCTTTCACTGTCCTGATCAGAAGCCTTTCACTGTCCTGATCACTGTCCTGATCAGAAGCCTTTCCTGATCACTGTCCTGATCAGAAGCCTTTCACTGTCCTGATCACTGTCCTGATCAGAAGCCTTTCACTGTCCTGATCAGAAGCCTTTCACTGTCCTAATCAGATGCCTTTCACTGTCCTGATCAGATGCCTTTCACTGTCCTGATCAGATGCCTTTCATTGTCCTGATCAGATGCCTTTCACTGTCCTGATCAGATGCCTTTCACTGTCCTGATCAGATGCCTTTCACTGTCCTGATCAGATGCCTTTCACTGTCCTGATCAGATGCCTTTCACTGTCCTGATCAGATGCCTTTCACTGTCCTGATCAGATGCCTTTCACTGTCCTGATCAGATGCCTTTCACTGTCCTGATCAGATGCCTTTCACTGTCCTGATCACTGTCCTGATCACTGTCCTGATCAGAAGCCGTTCACTGTCCTGATCAGAAGCCTTTCACTGTCCTGATCAGAAGCCTTTCACTCTCCTGATCAAAAGCCTTTCACTGTCCTGATCAGATGCCTTTCACTGTCCTGATCAGATGCCTTTCACTGTCCTGATCAAAAGCCTTTCACTGTCCTGATCAGATGCCTTTCACTGTCCTGATCAGAAGCCTTTCACTGTCCTGATCAGAAGCCTTTCACTGTCCTGATCAGATGCCTTTCACTGTCCTGATCAGATGCCTTTCACTGTCCTGATCAGATGCCTTTCACTGTCCTGATCAGATGCCTTTCACTGTCCTGATCAGAAGCCTTTCACTGTCCTGATCAGAAGCCTTTCACTGTCCTGATCAGAAGCCTTTCACTGTCCTGATCAGATGCCTTTCACTGTCCTGATCAGAAGCCTTTCACTGTCCTGATCAGATGCCTTTCACTGTCCTGATCAGAAGCCTTTCACTGTCCTGATCACTGTCCTGATCAGAAGCCTTTCACTGTCCTGATCAAAAGCCTTTCACTGTCCTGATCAGATGCCTTTCACTGTCCTGATCAGATGCCTTTCACTGTCCTGATCAAAAGCCTTTCACTGTCCTGATCAGATGCCTTTCACTGTCCTGATCAGATGCCTTTCACTGTCCTGATCAAAAGCCTTTCACTGTCCTGATCAGATGCCTTTCACTGTCCTGATCAGATGCCTTTCACTGTCCTGATCAGAAGCCTTTCACTGTCCTGATCAGAAGCCTTTCACTGTCCTGATCAGAAGCCTTTCACTGTCCTGATCAGAAGCCTTTCACTGTCCTGATCAGAAGCCTTTCACTGTCCTGATCAGAAGCCTTTCACTGTCCTGATCACTGTCCTGATCACTGTCCTGATCAGAAGCCTTTCACTGTCCTGATCAGAAGCCTTTCACTGTCCTGATCAGAAGCCTTTCTGTCCTGTCCTGATCAGATGCCTTTCACTGTCCTGATCATGCCTTTCACTGTCCTGATCAGATGCCTTTCACTGTCCTGATCAGAAGCCTTTCACTGTCCTGATCAGAAGCCTTTCACTGTCCTGATCAGATGCCTTTCACTGTCCTGATCAGATGCCTTTCACTGTCCTGATCAGATGCCTTTCACTGTCCTGATCACTGCCTTTCACTGTCCTGATCAGAAGCCTTTCACTGTCCTGATCAGAAGCCTTTCACTGTCCTGATCAGAAGCCTTTCACTGTCCTGATCAGAAGCCTTTCACTGTCCTGATCAGATGCCTTTCACTGTCCTGATCAGATGCCTTTCACTGTCCTGATCAGAAGCCTTTCACTGTCCTGATCAGATGCCTTTCACTGTCCTGATCAGAAGCCTTTCACTGTCCTGATCAGAAGCCTTTCACTGTCCTGATCAGAAGCCTTTCACTGTCCTGATCAGATGCCTTTCACTGTCCTGATCAGAAGCCTTTCACTGTCCTGATCACTGTCCAGAAGCCTTTCACTGTCCTGATCAGAAGCCTTTCACTGTCCTGATCAGATGCCTTTCACTGTCCTGATCAGATGCCTTTCACTGTCCTGATCAGATGCCTTTCACTGTCCTGATCAGAGCCTTTCACTGTCCTGATCAGAAGCCTTTCACTGTCCTGATCAGATGCCTTTCACTGTCCTGATCAGAAGCCTTTCACTGTCCTGATCAGATGCCTTTCACTGTCCTGATCACTGTCCTGACTGTCCTGATCAGAAGCCTTTCACTGTCCTGATCAGAAGCCTTTCACTGTCCTGATCAGAAGCCTTTCACTGTCCTGATCAAAAGCCTTTCACTGTCCTGATCAGATGCCTTTCACTGTCCTGATCAGATGCCTTTCACTGTCCTGATCAAAAGCCTTTCACTGTCCTGATCAGATGCCTTTCACTGTCCTGATCAGAAGCCTTTCACTGTCCTGATCAGAAGCCTTTCACTGTCCTGATCAGAAGCCTTTCACTGTCCTGATCAGATGCCTTTCACTGTCCTGATCAGAAGCCTTTCACTGTCCTGATCACTGTCCTGATCAGAAGCCTTTCACTGTCCTGATCAGAAGCCTTTCACTGTCCTGATCAGATGCCTTTCACTGTCCTGATCAGAAGCCTTTCACTGTCCTGATCAGAAGCCTTTCACTGTCCTGATCACTGTCCTGATCAGAAGCCTTTCACTGTCCTGATCAGAAGCCTTTCACTGTCCTGATCACTGTCCTGATCAGAAGCCTTTCACTGTCCTGATCACTGTCCTGATCAGAAGCCTTTCACTGTCCTGATCAGAAGCCTTTCACTGTCCTGATCAGATGCCTTTCACTGTCCTGATCAGAAGCCCTTCACTGTCCTGATCAGATGCCTTTCACTGTCCTGATCACTGTCCTGATCACTGTCCTGATCAGAAGCCTTTCACTGTCCTGATCAGAAGCCTTTCACTGTCCTGATCAGAAGCCTTTCACTGTCCTGATCAGAAGCCTTTCACTGTCCTGATCAGATGCCTTTCACTGTCCTGATCAGATGCCTTTCACTGTCCTGATCAAAAGCCTTTCACTGTCCTGATCAGATGCCTTTCACTGTCCTGATCAGAAGCCTTTCACTGTCCTGATCAGAAGCCTTTCACTGTCCTGATCAGAAGCCTTTCACTGTCCTGATCAGATGCCTTTCACTGTCCTGATCAGAAGCCTTTCACTGTCCTGATCACTGTCCTGATCAGAAGCCTTTCACTGTCCTGATCAGAAGCCTTTCACTGTCCTGATCAGATGCCGATCACTGTCCTGATCAGAAGCCTTTCACTGTCCTGATCACTGTCCTGATCAGAAGCCTTTCACTGTCCTGATCAGAAGCCTTTCACTGTCCTGATCACTGTCCTGATCAGAAGCCTTTCACTGTCCTGATCACTGTCCTGATCAGAAGCATTTCACTGTCCTGATCAGAAGCCTTTCACTGTCCTGATCAGATGTCTTTCACTGTCCTGATCAGATGTCTTTCACTGTCCTGATCAGATGCCTTTCACTGTCCTGATCAGAAGCCTTTCACTGTCCTGATCAGAAGCCTTTCACTGTCCTGATCAGAAGCCTTTCACTGTCCTGATCAGAAGCCTTTCACTGTCCTGATCAGATGCCTTTCACTGTCCTGATCAGATGCCTTTCACTGTCCTGATCAGAAGCCTTTCACTGTCCTGATCAGATGCCTTTCACTGTCCTGATCAGATGCCTTTCACTGTCCTGATCAGAAGCCTTTCACTGTCCTGATCAGAAGCATTTCACTGTCCTGATCACTGTCCTGATCAGATGCCTTCCACTGTCCTGATCAGAAGCCTTTCACTGTCCTGATCAGATGCCTTTCACTGTCCTGATCAGATGCCTTTCACTGTCCTGATCAGATTCCTTTCACTGTCCTGATCAGATGCCTTTCATTGTCCTGATCAGATGCCTTTCACTGTCCTGATCAGATGCCTTTCACTGTCCTGATCAGATGCCTTTCACTGTCCTGATCAGATGCCTTTCACTGTCCTGATCAGATGCCTTTCACTGTCCTGATCAGATGCCTTTCACTGTCCTGATCAGATGCCTTTCACTGTCCTGATCAGATGCCTTTCACTGTCCTGATCAGATGCCTTTCACTGTCCTGATCAGATGCCTTTCACTGTCCTGATCACTGTCCTGATCAGAAGCCTTTCACTGTCCTGATCAGAAGCCTTTCACTGTCCTGATCACTGTCCTGATCAGAAGCCTTTCACTGTCCTGATCAGATGTCTTTCACTGTCCTGATCAGATGTCTTTCACTGTCCTGATCAGATGCCTTTCACTGTCCTGATCAGAAGCCTTTCACTGTCCTGATCAGAAGCCTTTCACTGTCCTGATCAGAAGCCTTTCACTGTCCTGATCAGAAGCCTTTCACTGTCCTGATCAGAAGCCTTTCACTGTCCTGATCAGAAGCCTTTCACTGTCCTGATCAGAAGCCTTTCACTGTCCTGATCAGAAGCCTTTCACTGTCCTGATCAGATGCCTTTCACTGTCCTGATCAGAAGCCTTTCACTGTCCTGATCACTGTCCTGATCAGAAGCCTTTCACTGTCCTGATCAGAAGCCTTTCACTGTCCTGATCAGAAGCCTTTCACTGTCCTGATCAGAAGCCTTTCACTGTCCTGATCAGATGCCTTTCACTGTCCTGATCAGAAGCCTTTCACTGTCCTGATCAGATGCCTTTCACTGTCCTGATCAGAAGCCTTTCACTGTCCTGATCACTGTCCTGATCAGAAGCCTTTCACTGTCCTGATCAGAAGCCTTTCACTGTCCTGATCAGATGCCGATCACTGTCCTGATCAGAAGCCTTTCACTGTCCTGATCACTGTCCTGATCAGAAGCCTTTCACTGTCCTGATCACTGTCCTGATCAGAAGCCTTTCACTGTCCTGATCAGAAGCCTTTCACTGTCCTGATCACTGTCCTGATCAGAAGCCTTTCACTGTCACTGTCCTGATCAGAAGCCTTTCACTGTCCTGATCAGAAGCCTTTCACTGTCCTGATCAGATGCCTTTCACTGTCCTGATCAGAAGCCTTTCACTGTCCTGATCAGATGCCTTTCACTGTCCTGATCACTGTCCTGATCACTGTCCTGATCAGAAGCCTTTCACTGTCCTGATCAGAAGCCTTTCACTGTCCTGATCAGAAGCCTTTCACTGTCCTGATCAGAAGCCTTTCACTGTCCTGATCAAAAGCCTTTCACTGTCCTGATCAGATGCCTTTCACTGTCCTGATCAGATGCCTTTCACTGTCCTGATCAAAAGCCTTTCACTGTCCTGATCAGATGCCTTTCACTGTCCTGATCAGAAGCCTTTCACTGTCCTGATCAGAAGCCTTTCACTGTCCTGATCAGAAGCCTTTCACTGTCCTGATCAGATGCCTTTCACTGTCCTGATCAGAAGCCTTTCACTGTCCTGATCACTGTCCTGATCAGAAGCCTTTCACTGTCCTGATCAGAAGCCTTTCACTGTCCTGATCAGATGCCGATCACTGTCCTGATCAGAAGCCTTTCACTGTCCTGATCACTGTCCTGATCAGAAGCCTTTCACTGTCCTGATCAGAAGCCTTTCACTGTCCTGATCACTGTCCTGATCAGAAGCCTTTCACTGTCCTGATCACTGTCCTGATCAGAAGCATTTCACTGTCCTGATCAGAAGCCTTTCACTGTCCTGATCAGATGTCTTTCACTGTCCTGATCAGATGTCTTTCACTGTCCTGATCAGATGCCTTTCACTGTCCTGATCAGAAGCCTTTCACTGTCCTGATCAGAAGCCTTTCACTGTCCTGATCAGAAGCCTTTCACTGTCCTGATCAGAAGCCTTTCACTGTCCTGATCAGATGCCTTTCACTGTCCTGATCAGAAGCCTTTCACTGTCCTGATCAGAAGCCTTTCACTGTCCTGATCAGATGCCTTTCACTGTCCTGATCAGAAGCCTTTCACTGTCCTGATCAGAAGCATTTCACTGTCCTGATCACTGTCCTGATCAGATGCCTTCCACTGTCCTGATCAGAAGCCTTTCACTGTCCTGATCAGATGCCTTTCACTGTCCTGATCAGATGCCTTTCACTGTCCTGATCAGATTCCTTTCACTGTCCTGATCAGATGCCTTTCATTGTCCTGATCAGATGCCTTTCACTGTCCTGATCAGATGCCTTTCACTGTCCTGATCAGATGCCTTTCACTGTCCTGATCAGATGCCTTTCACTGTCCTGATCAGATGCCTTTCACTGTCCTGATCAGATGCCTTTCACTGTCCTGATCAGATGCCTTTCACTGTCCTGATCAGATGCCTTTCACTGTCCTGATCAGATGCCTTTCACTGTCCTAATCACTGTCCTGATCAGAAGCCTTTCACTGTCCTGATCAGAAGCCTTTCACTGTCCTGATCACTGTCCTGATCAGAAGCCTTTCACTATCCTGATCAGAAGCCTTTCACTGTCCTGATCAGATGTCTTTCACTGTCCTGATCAGATGTCTTTCACTGTCCTGATCAGATGCCTTTCACTGTCCTGATCAGAAGCCTTTCACTGTCCTGATCAGAAGCCTTTCACTGTCCTGATCAGAAGCCTTTCACTGTCCTGATCAGAAGCCTTTCACTGTCCTGATCAGATGCCTTTCACTGTCCTGATCAGAAGCCTTTCACTGTCCTGATCACTGTCCTGATCAGAAGCCTTTCACTGTCCTGATCAGAAGCCTTTCACTGTCCTGATCAGAAGCCTTTCACTGTCCTGATCAGAAGCCTTTCACTGTCCTGATCAGAAGCCTTTCACTGTCCTGATCAGATGCCTTTCACTGTCCTGATCAGAAGCCTTTCACTGTCCTGATCAGATGCCTTTCACTGTCCTGATCAGAAGCCTTTCACTGTCCTGATCACTGTCCTGATCAGAAGCCTTTCACTGTCCTGATCAGAAGCATTTCACTGTCCTGATCACTGTCCTGATCAGATGCCTTCCACTGTCCTGATCAGAAGCCTTTCACTGTCCTGATCAGAAGCCTTTCACTGTCCTGATCACTGTCCTGATCAGAAGCCTTTCACTGTCCTGATCAGAAGCCTTTCACTGTCCTGATCAGATGCCTTTCACTGTCCTGATCAGAAGCCTTTCACTGTCCTGATCACTGTCCTGATCAGAAGCCTTTCACTGTCCTGATCACTGTCCTGATCAGAAGCCTTTCACTGTCCTGATCAGAAGCCTTTCACTGTCCTGATCACTGTCCTGATCAGAAGCCTTTCACTGTCCTGATCACTGTCCTGATCAGAAGCATTTCACTGTCCTGATCAGAAGCCTTTCACTGTCCTGATCAGATGTCTTTCACTGTCCTGATCAGATGTCTTTCACTGTCCTGATCAGATGCCTTTCACTGTCCTGATCAGAAGCCTTTCACTGTCCTGATCAGAAGCCTTTCACTGTCCTGATCAGAAGCCTTTCACTGTCCTGATCAGAAGCCTTTCACTGTCCTGATCAGATGCCTTTCACTGTCCTGATCAGATGCCTTTCACTGTCCTGATCAGAAGCCTTTCACTGTCCTGATCAGAAGCCTTTCACTGTCCTGATCAGATGCCTTTCACTGTCCTGATCAGAAGCCTTTCACTGTCCTGATCAGATGCCTTTCACTGTCCTGATCAGATGCCTTTCACTGTCCTGATCAGAAGCCTTTCACTGTCCTGATCACTGTCCTGATCAGAAGCCTTTCACTGTCCTGATCAGAAGCATTTCACTGTCCTGATCACTGTCCTGATCAGATGCCTTCCACTGTCCTGATCAGAAGCCTTTCACTGTCCTGATCAGATGCCTTTCACTGTCCTGATCAGATGCCTTTCACTGTCCTGATCAGATTCCTTTCACTGTCCTGATCAGATGCCTTTCACTGTCCTGATCAGATGCCTTTCACTGTCCTGATCAGATGCCTTTCACTGTCCTGATCAGATGCCTTTCACTGTCCTGATCAGATGCCTTTCACTGTCCTGATCAGATGCCTTTCACTGTCCTGATCAGATGCCTTTCACTGTCCTGATCAGATGCCTTTCACTGTCCTGATCAGATGCCTTTCACTGTCCTGATCAGAAGCCTTTCACTGTCCTGATCACTGTCCTGATCAGAAGCCTTTCACTGTCCTGATCAGAAGCCTTTCACTGTCCTGATCAGAAGCCTTTCACTGTCCTGATCAGAAGCCTTTCACTGTCCTGATCAGAAGCCTTTCACTGTCCTGATCAGATGCCTTTCACTGTCCTGATCAGAAGCCTTTCACTGTCCTGATCACTGTCCTGATCAGAAGCCTTTCACTGTCCTGATCAGAAGCCTTTCACTGTCCTGATCAGAAGCATTTCACTGTCCTGATCACTGTCCTGATCAGATGCCTTCCACTGTCCTGATCAGAAGCCTTTCACTGTCCTGATCAGAAGCCTTTCACTGTCCTGATCAGATGCCTTTCACTGTCCTGATCAGATGCCTTTCACTGTCCTGATCAGATGCCTTTCATTGTCCTGATCAGATGCCTTTCACTGTCCTGATCAGATGCCTTTCACTGTCCTGATCAGATGCCTTTCACTGTCCTGATCAGATGCCTTTCACTGTCCTGATCAGATGCCTTTCACTGTCCTGATCAGATGCCTTTCACTGTCCTGATCAGATGCCTTTCACTGTCCTGATCAGATGCCTTTCACTGTCCTGATCAGATGCCTTTCACTGTCCTGATCACTGTCCTGATCAGAAGCCTTTCACTGTCCTGATCAGATGCCTTTCACTGTCCTGATCAAAAGCCTTTCACTGTCCTGATCAGATGCCTTTCACTGTCCTGATCACTGTCCTGATCAGAAGCCTTTCACTGTCCTGATCAGAAGCCTTTCACTGTCCTGATCAGAAGCCTTTCACTGTCCTGATCAGAAGCCTTTCACTGTCCTGATCAGATGCCTTTCACTGTCCTGATCACTGTCCTGATCAGAAGCCTTTCACTGTCCTGATCAGAAGCCTTTCACTGTCCTGATCAGATGCCTTTCACTGTCCTGATCACTGTCCTGATCAGAAGCCTTTCACTGTCCTGATCACTGTCCTGATCAGAAGCCTTTCACTGTCCTGATCAGAAGCCTTTCACTGTCCTGATCAGATGCCTTTCACTGTCCTGATCAGATGCCTTTCACTGTCCTGATCAGATGCCTTTCACTGTCCTGATCAAAAGCCTTTCACTGTCCTGATCAGATGCCTTTCACTGTCCTGATCACTGTCCTGATCAGAAGCCTTTCACTGTCCTGATCAGAAGCCTTTCACTGTCCTGATCAGAAGCCTTTCACTGTCCTGATCAGAAGCCTTTCACTGTCCTGATCAGAAGCCTTTCACTGTCCTGATCAGAAGCCTTTCACTGTCCTGATCAGATGCCTTTCACTGTCCTGATCAGATGCCTTTCACTGTCCTGATCAGAAGCCTTTCACTGTCCTGATCAGAAGCCTTTCACTGTCCTGATCAGAAGCCTTTCACTGTCCTGATCACTGTCCTGATCAGAAGCCTTTCACTGTCCTGATCACTGTCCTGATCAGAAGCCTTTCACTGTCCTGATCACTGTCCTGATCAGAAGCCTTTCACTGTCCTGATCACTGTCCTGATCAGAAGCCTTTCACTGTCCTGATCACTGTCCTGATCAGAAGCCTTTCACTGTCCTGATCAGAAGCCTTTCACTGTCCTAATCAGATGCCTTTCACTGTCCTGATCAGATGCCTTTCACTGTCCTGATCAGATGCCTTTCACTGTCCTGATCAGATGCCTTTCACTGTCCTGATCAGATGCCTTTCACTGTCCTGATCAGATGCCTTTCACTGTCCTGATCAGATGCCTTTCACTGTCCTGATCAGATGCCTTTCACTGTCCTGATCAGATGCCTTTCACTGTCCTGATCAGATGCCTTTCACTGTCCTGATCAGATGCCTTTCACTGTCCTGATCAGATGCCTTTCACTGTCCTGATCAGATGCCTTTCACTGTCCTGATCACTGCCTTTCACTGTCCTGATCAGAAGCCTTTCACTGTCCTGATCAGAAGCCTTTCACTGTCCTGATCAAACTCACTCTCCTGTCCTGTCAGATGCCTTTCACTGTCCTGATCAGATGCCTTTCACTGTCCTGATCAGAAGCCTTTCACTGTCCTGATCAGATGCCTTTCACTGTCCTGATCAGAAGCCTTTCACTGTCCTGATCAGAAGCCTTTCACTGTCCTGATCAGAAGCCTTTCACTGTCCTGATCAGCCTTTCACTGTCCTGATCAGATGCCTTTCACTGTCCTGATCAGAAGCCTTTCACTGTCCTGATCAGATGCCTTTCACTGTCCTGATCAGAAGCCTTTCACTGTCCTGATCACTGTCCTGATCAGAAGCCTTTCACTGTCCTGATCACTGTCCTGATCAGAAGCCTTTCACTGTCCTGATCAGATGCCTTTCACTGTCCTGATCATCAGAAGCCTTTCACTGTCCTGATCACTGTCCCTGATCAGAACTGTCCTGATCAGAAGCCTTTCACTGTCCTGATCAGAAGCCTTTCACTGTCCTGATCAGATCAGAAGCCTTTCACTGTCCTGATCAGAAGCCTTTCACTGTCCTGATCAGATGCCTTTCACTGTCCTGATCAGAAGCCTTTCACTGTCCTGATCAGATGCCTTTCACTGTCCTTTCACTGTCCTGATCAGATGCCTTCACTGTCCTGATCACTGTCCTGATCAGAAGCCTTTCACTGTCCTGATCAGAAGCCTTTCACTGTCCTGATCAGAAGCCTTTCACTGTCCTGATCAGATGCCTTTCACTGTCCTGATCACTGTCCTGATCAGAAGCCTTTCACTGTCCTGATCAGAAGCCTTTCACTGTCCTGATCAGATGCCTTTCACTGTCCTGATCAGATCAGAAGCCTTTCACTGTCCTGATCAGAAGCCTTTCACTGTCCTGATCAGATGCCTTTCACTGTCCTTCACTGTCCTGATCAGATGCCTTTCACTGTCCTGATCACTGTCCTGATCAGAAGCCTTTCACTGTCCTGATCAGAAGCCTTTCACTGTCCTGATCAGATGCCTTTCACTGTCCTGATCAGATGCCTTTCACTGTCCTGATCAGATGCCTTTCACTGTCCTGATCAGATGCCTTTCACTGTCCTGATCAGATGCCTTTCACTGTCCTGATCAGATGCCTTTCACTGTCCTGATCAGATGCCTTTCACTGTCCTGATCACTGTCCTGATCAGAAGCCTTTCACTGTCCTGATCAGAAGCCTTTCACTGTCCTGATCAAAAGCCTTTCACTGTCCTGATCAGATGCCTTTCACTGTCCTGATCAGATGCCTTTCACTGTCCTGATCAAAAGCCTTTCACTGTCCTGATCAGATGCCTTTCACTGTCCTGATCAGAAGCCTTTCACTGTCCTGATCAGAAGCCTTTCACTGTCCTGATCAGATGCCTTTCACTGTCCTGATCAGAAGCCTTTCACTGTCCTGATCACTGTCCTGATCAGAAGCCTTTCACTGTCCTGATCAGAAGCATTTCACTGTCCTGATCAGAAGCCTTTCACTGTCCTGATCAGATGTCTTTCACTGTCCTGATCAGATGTCTTTCACTGTCCTGATCAGATGCCTTTCACTGTCCTGATCAGAAGCCTTTCACTGTCCTGATCAGAAGCCTTTCACTGTCCTGATCAGATGCCTTTCACTGTCCTGATCAGAAGCCTTTCACTGTCCTGATCACTGTCCTGATCAGAAGCCTTTCACTGTCCTGATCAGATGCCTTTCACTGTCCTGATCAGATGCCTTTCACTGTCCTGATCAGAAGCCTTTCACTGTCCTGATCAGATCAGAAGCTTTCACTGTCCTTCACTGTCCTGATCAGATGCATTTCACTGTCCTGATCAGAAGCCTTTCACTGTCCTGATCAGATGTCTTTCACTGTCCTGATCAGATGTCTTTCACTGTCCTGATCAGATGCCTTTCACTGTCCTGATCAGAAGCCTTTCACTGTCCTGATCAGATGCCTTTCACTGTCCTGATCAGAAGCCTTTCACTGTCCTGATTCACTGTCCTGATCAGAAGCCTTTCACTGTCCTGATCAGATGTCTTTCACTGTCCTGATCAGATGCCTTTCACTGTCCTGATCAGAAGCCTTTCACTGTCCTGATCTGCCTTTCACTGTCCTGATCAGAAGCCTTTCACTGTCCTGATCAGAAGCCTTTCACTGTCCTGATCAGATGCCTTTCACTGTCCTGATCAGATGCCTTTCACTGTCCTGATCAGAAGCCTTTCACTGTCCTGATCACTGTCCTGATCAGAAGCCTTTCACTGTCCTGATCAGATGCCTTTCACTGTCCTGATCAGATGCCTTTCACTGTCCTGATCAGATCACTGTCCTGATCAGATGCCTTTCACTGTCCTGATCAGATGCCTTTCACTGTCCTGATCAGATGCCTTTCACTGTCCTGATCAGATGCCTTTCACTGTCCTGATCAGATGCCTTTCACTGTCCTGATCAGATGCCTTTCACTGTCCTGATCAGATGCCTTTCACTGTCCTGATCAGATGCCTTTCACTGTCCTGATCAGATGCCTTTCACTGTCCTGATCAGATGCCTTTCACTGTCCTGATCACTGTCCTGATCAGAAGCCTTTCACTGTCCTGATCAGAAGCCTTTCACTGTCCTGATCAGATGCCTTTCACTGTCCTGATCAGATGCCTTTCACTGTCCTGATCAGATGCCTTTCACTGTCCTGATCAGATGCCTTTCACTGTCCTGATCACTGTCCTGATCAGAAGCCTTTCACTGTCCTGATCAGAAGCCTTTCACTGTCCTGATCAGATGCCTTTCACTGTCCTGATCACTGTCCTGATCAGAAGCCTTTCACTGTCCTGATCAGAAGCCTTTCACTGTCCTGATCACTGTCCTGATCAGAAGCCTTTCACTGTCCTGATCACTGTCCTGATCAGAAGCCTTTCACTGTACTGATCACTGTACTGATCAGAAGCCTTTCACTGTCCTGATCAGAAGCCTTTCACTGTCCTGATCAGAAGCCTTTCACTGTCCTGATCACTGTCCTGATCAGAAGCCTTTCACTGTCCTGATCACTGTCCTGATCAGAAGCCTTTCACTGTCCTGATCACTGTCCTGATCAGAAGCCTTTCACTGTCCTGATCACTGTCCTGATCAGAAGCCTTTCACTGTCCTGATCAGAAGCCTTTCACTGTCCTGATCAGATGCCTTTCACTGTCCTGATCAGAAGCCTTTCACTATCCTGATCAGAAGCATTTCACTGTCCTGATCAGAAGCCTTTCACTGTCCTGATCAGATGTCTTTCACTGTCCTGATCAGATGTCTTTCACTGTCCTGATCAGAAGCCTTTCACTGTCCTGATCAGATGCCTTTCACTGTCCTGATCAGATGCCTTTCACTGTCCTGATCACTGTCCTGATCAGAAGCCTTTCACTGTCCTGATCACTGTCCTGATCAGAAGCCTTTCACTGTCCTGATCACTGTCCTGATCAGAAGCCTTTCACTGTCCTGATCAGAAGCCTTTCACTGTCCTGATCAGAAGCCTTTCACTGTCCTGATCAGAAGCCTTTCACTGTCCTGATCACTGTCCTGATCAGAAGCCTTTCACTGTCCTGATCACTGTCCTGATCAGAAGCCTTTCACTGATCCTGATCAGAAGCCTTTCACTGTCCTGATCACTGTCCTGATCAGAAGCCTTTCACTGTCCTGATCAGATGCCTTTCACTGTCCTGATCAGAAGCCTTTCACTGTCCTGATCAGATGCCTTTCACTGTCCTGATCAGAAGCCTTTCACTGTCCTGATCACTGTCCTGATCAGAAGCCTTTCACTGTCCTGATCAGAAGCATTTCACTGTCCTGATCACTGTCCTGATCAGATGCCTTCCACTGTCCTGATCAGAAGCCTTCCACTGTCCTGATCAGAAGCCTTTCACTGTCCTGATCAGAAGCCTTTCACTGTCCTGATCAGAAGCCTTTCACTGTCCTGATCAGATGCCTTTCATTGTCCTGATCAGATGCCTTTCACTGTCCTGATCAGATGCCTTTCACTGTCCTGATCAGATGCCTTTCACTGTCCTGATCAGATGCCTTTCACTGTCCTGATCAGATGCCTTTCACTGTCCTGATCAGATGCCTTTCACTGTCCTGATCACTGTCCTGATCAGATTCCTTTCACTGTCCTGATCAAAAGCCTTTCACTGTCCTGATCAGGTGCCTTTCACTGTCCTGATCACTGTCCTGATCAGAAGCCTTTCACTGTCCTGATCAGAAGCCTTTCACTGTCCTGATCAGAAGCCTTTCACTGTCCTGATCAGAAGCCTTTCACTGTCCTGATCACTGTCCTGATCAGAAGCCTTTCACTGTCCGGATCACTGTCCTGATCAGAAGCCTTTCACTGTCCTGATCAGAAGCCTTTCACTGTCCTGATCAGAAGCCTTTCACTGTCCTGATCAGATGCCTTTCACTGTCCTGATCAGAAGCCTTTCACTGTCCTGATCAGAAGCCTTTCACTGTCCTGATCAGATGCCTTTCACTGTCCTGATCACTGTCCTGATCAGAATGCCTTTCACTGTCCTGATCAGAGCCTTTCACTGTCCTGATCAGAAGCCTTTCACTGTCCTGATCACTGTCCTCACTGTCCTTTCACTGTCCTGATCACTGTCCTGATCAGCCTTTCACTGTCCTGATCACTGTCCTGATCAGAAGCCTTTCACTGTCCTGATCACTGTCCTGATCAGAAGCCTTTCACTGTCCTGATCAGAAGCCTTTCACTGTCCTGATCAGAAGCCTTTCACTGTCCTGATCACTGTCCTGATCAGAAGCCTTTCACTGTCCTGATCACTGTCCTGATCAGAAGCCTTTCACTGTCCTGATCAGATGCCTTTCACTGTCCTGATCAGATGCCTTTCACTGTCCTGATCAGAAGCCTTTCACTGTCCTGATCAGATGCCTTTTTCACTGTCCTGAAGCCTTTCACTGTCCTGATCAGAAGCCTTTCACTGTCCTGATCAGAAGCCTTTCACTGTCCTGATCAGATGCCTTTCACTGTCCTGATCAGATGCCTTTCACTGTCCTGATCAGAAGCCTTTCACTGTCCTGATCAGATGCCTTTCACTGTCT
The DNA here is from genome assembly GCF_034236695.1 of Oncorhynchus nerka. NCBI lineage: Eukaryota > Metazoa > Chordata > Actinopteri > Salmoniformes > Salmonidae > Oncorhynchus > Oncorhynchus nerka. The sequence continues at coordinate 4,081,601 of NC_088406.1, forward strand.
TGATCACTGTCCTGATCAGAAGCCTTTCACTGTCCTGATCAGAAGCCTTTCACTGTCCTGATCACTGTCCTGATCAGAAGCCTTTCACTGTCCTGATCACTGTCCTGATCAGAAGCCTTTCACTGTCCTGATCACTGTCCTGATCAGAAGCCTTTCACTGTCCTGATCACTGTCCTGATCAGAAGCCTTTCACTGTCCTGATCAGATGCCTTTCACTGTCCTGATCAAAAGCCTTTCACTGTCCTGATCAGATGCCTCAGATGCCTTTCACTGTCCTGATCAAAAGCCTTTCACTGTCCTGATCAGATGCCTTTCACTGTCCTGATCAAAAGCCTTTCACTGTCCTGATCAGATGCCTTTCACTGTCCTGATCAAAAGCCTTTCACTGTCCTGATCAGATGCCTTTCACTGTCCTGATCACTGTCCTGATCAGAAGCCTTTCACTGTCCTGATCAGAAGCCTTTCACTGTCCTGATCAGATGCCTTTCACTGTCCTGATCAGATGCCTTTCACTGTCCTGATCAAAAGCCTTTCACTGTCCTGATCAGATGCCTTTCACTGTCCTGATCACTGTCCTGATCAGAAGCCTTTCACTGTCCTGATCAGAAGCCTTTCACTGTCCTGATCAGAAGCCTTTCACTGTCCTGATCAGATGCCTTTCACTGTCCTGATCAGAAGCCTTTCACTGTCCTGATCAGATGCCTTTCACTGTCCTGATCAGAAGCCTTTCACTGTCCTGATCAGATGCCTTTCACTGTCCTGATCACTGTCCTGATCAGAAGCCTTTCACTGTCCTGATCAGAAGCCTTTCACTGTCCTGATCAGATGCCTTTCACTGTCCTGATCAGATGCCTTTCACTGTCCTGATCAGAAGCCTTTCACTGTCCTGATCAGATGCCTTTCACTGTCCTGATCACTGTCCTGATCAGAAGCCTTTCACTGTCCTGATCAGAAGCCTTTCACTGTCCTGATCAGAAGCCTTTCACTGTCCTGATCAGATGCCTTTCACTGTCCTGATCAGAAGCCTTTCACTGTCCTGATCAGAAGCCTTTCACTGTCCTGATCAGAAGCCTTTCACTGTCCTGATCAGATGCCTTTCACTGTCCTGATCACTGTCCTGATCAGAAGCCTTTCACTGTCCTGATCAGAAGCCTTTCACTGTCCTGATCAGAAGCCTTTCACTGCCCTGATCACTGTCCTGATCAGAAGCCTTTCACTGTCCTGATCACTGTCCTGATCAGAAGCCTTTCACTGTCCTGATCACTGTCCTGATCAGAAGCCTTTCACTGTCCTGATCAGATGCCTTTCACTGTCCTGATCAGATGCCTTTCACTGTCCTGATCAGATGCCTTTCACTGTCCTGATCAGATGCCTTTCACTGTCCTGATCAGAAGCCTTTCACTGTCCTGATCAGATGCCTTTCACTGTCCTGATCAGATGCCTTTCACTGTCCTGATCACTGTCCTGATCAGAAGCCTTTCACTGTCCTGATCAGAAGCCTTTCACTGTCCTGATCAGAAGCCTTTCACTGTCCTGATCACTGTCCTGATCAGAAGCCTTTCACTGTCCTGATCACTGTCCTGATCAGAAGCCTTTCACTGTCCTGATCACTGTCCTGATCAGAAGCCTTTCACTGTCCTGATCACTGTCCTGATCAGAAGCCTTTCACTGTCCTGATCAGAAGCCTTTCACTGTCCTGATCAGATGCCTTTCACTGTCCTGATCAGAAGCCTTTCACTGTCCTGATCAGATGCCTTTCACTGTCCTGATCACTGTCCTGATCAGAAGCCTTTCACTGTCCTGATCAGAAGCCTTTCACTGTCCTGATCAGAAGCCTTTCACTGTCCTGATCAGATGCCTTTCACTGTCCTGATCAGATGCCTTTCACTGTCCTGATCAGAAGCCTTTCACTGTCCTGATCAGATGCCTTTCCTTGATCACTGTCCTGATCAGAAGCCTTTCACTGTCCTGATCAGAAGCCTTTCACTGTCCTGATCAGAAGCCTTTCACTGTCCTGATCAGATGCCTGATCAGATGCCTGATCACTGTCCTGATCAGAAGCCTTTCACTGTCCTGATCAGAAGCCTTTCACTGTCCTGATCAGAAGCCTTTCACTGTCCTGATCACTGTCCTGATCAGAAGCCTTTCACTGTCCTGATCAGTCCTGATCAGAAGCCTTTCACTGTCCTGATCACTGTCCTGATCAGAAGCCTTTCACTGTCCTGATCAGATGCCTTTCACTGTCCTGATCAGATGCCTTTCACTGTCCTGATCAGATGCCTTTCACTGTCCTGATCAGATGCCTTTCACTGTCTTGATCACTGTCCTGATCAGAAGCCTTTCACTGTCCTGATCAGATGCCTTTCACTGTCCTGATCAGATGTCCTTTCACTGTCCTGATCAGATGCCTTTCACTGTCCTGATCACTGTCCTGATCAGAAGCCTTTCACTGTCCTGATCAGATGCCTTTCACTGTCCTGATCAGATGCCTTTCACTGTCCTGATCAAAAGCCTTTCACTGTCCTGATCAGATGCCTTTCACTGTCCTGATCACTGTCCTGATCAGATGCCTTTCACTGTCCTGATCACTGTCCTGATCAGATGCCTTTCACTGTCCTGATCAGAAGCCTTTCACTGTCCTGATCAGAAGCCTTTCACTGTCCTGATCAGATGCCTTTCACTGTCCTGATCAAAAGCCTTTCACTGTCCTGATCAGATGCCTTTCACTGTCCTGATCAGATGCCTTTCACTGTCCTGATCAGAAGCCTTTCACTGTCCTGATCAGATGCCTTTCACTGTCCTGATCAGAAGCCTTTCACTGTCCTGATCAGATGCCTTTCACTGTCCTGATCACTGTCCTGATCAGAAGCCTTTCACTGTCCTGATCAGAAGCCTTTCACTGTCCTGATCAGATGCCTTTCACTGTCCTGATCAGATGCCTTTCACTGTCCTGATCAGAAGCCTTTCACTGTCCTGATCAGAAGCCTTTCACTGTCCTGATCAGAAGCCTTTCACTGTCCTGATCAGATGCCTTTCACTGTCCTGATCAGATGCCTTTCACTGTCCTGATCAGAAGCCTTTCACTGTCCTGATCAGACTGCCTTTCACTGTCCTGATCAGAAGCCTTTCACTGTCCTGATCACTGTCCTGATCAGAAGCCTTTCACTGTCCTGATCAGAAGCCTTTCACTGTCCTGATCAGATGCCTTTCACTGTCCTGATCAGATGCCTTTCACTGTCCTGATCAGATGCCTTTCACTGTCCTGATCAGATCAGAAGACTTTCACTGTCCTGATCAGAAGCCTTTCACTGTCCTGATCAGAAGCCTTTCACTGTCCTGATCAGATGCCTTTCACTGTCCTGATCAGATGCCTTTCACTGTCCTGATCAGAAGCCTTTCACTGTCCTGATCAGATGCCTTTCACTGTCTTGATCACTGTCCTGATCAGAAGCCTTTCACTGTCCTGATCAGAGCCTTTCACTGTCCTGATCAGATCAGAAGCCTTTCACTGTCCTGATCAGAAGCCTTTCACTGTCCTGATCACTGTCCTGATCAGAAGCCTTTCACTGTCCTGATCAGAAGCCTTTCACTGTCCTGATCAGATGCCTTTCACTGTCCTGATCAAAAGCCTTTCACTGTCCTGATCAGATGCCTTTCACTGTCCTGATCACTGTCCTGATCAGAAGCCTTTCACTGTCCTGATCAGAAGCCTTTCACTGTCCTGATCAGAAGCCTTTCACTGTCCTGATCAGATGCCTTTCACTGTCCTGATCAGATGCCTTTCACTGTCCTGATCAGATGCCTTTCACTGTCCTGATCACTGTCCTGATCAGAAGCCTTTCACTGTCCTGATCAGAAGCCTTTCACTGTCCTGATCAGAAGCCTTTCACTGTCCTGATCAGATGCCTTTCACTGTCCTGATCAGAAGCCTTTCACTGTCCTGATCAGAAGCCTTTCACTGTCCTGATCAGAAGCCTTTCACTGTCCTGATCAGATGCCTTTCACTGTCCTGATCAGAGCCTTTCACTGTCCTGATCAGAAGCCTTTCACTGTCCTGATCAGATGCCTTTCACTGTCCTGATCACTGTCCTGATCAGAAGCCTTTCACTGTCCTGATCACTGTCCTGATCAGAAGCCTTTCACTGTCCTGATCACTGTCCTGATCAGAAGCCTTTCACTGTCCTGATCACTGTCCTGATCAGAAGCCTTTCACTGTCCTGATCAGAAGCCTTTCACTGTCCTGATCAGATGCCTTTCACTGTCCTGATCAAAAGCCTTTCACTGTCCTGATCAGATGCCTTTCACTGTCCTGATCACTGTCCTGATCAGAAGCCTTTCACTGTCCTGATCAGAAGCCTTTCACTGTCCTGATCAGATGCCTTTCACTGTCCTGATCAGATGCCTTTCACTGTCCTGATCAGAAGCCTTTCACTGTCCTGATCAGATGCCTTTTTCACTGTCCTGATCAGAAGCCTTTCACTGTCCTGATCAGAAGCCTTTCACTGTCCTTCACTGTCCTGATCAGAAGCCTTTCACTGTCCTGATCACTGTCCTGATCAGAAGCCTTTCACTGTCCTGATCACTGTCCTGATCTGAAGTCTTTCACTGTCCTGATCACTGTCCTGATCAGAAGCCTTTCACTGTCCTGATCAGAAGCCTTTCACTGTCCTGATCAGATGCCTTTCACTGTCCTGATCAGAAGCCTTTCACTGTCCTGATCAGAAGCCTTTCACTGTCCTGATCACTGTCCTGATCAGAAGCCTTTCACTGTCCTGATCAGAAGCCTTTCACTGTCCTGATCAGATGCCTTTCACTGTCCTGATCAGATGCCTTTCACTATCCTGATCAGAAGCCTTTCACTGTCCTGATCACTGTCCTGATCAGAAGCCTTTCACTGTCCTGATCAGAAGCCTTTCACTGTCCTGATCAGATGCCTTTCACTGTCCTGATCAGATGCCTTTCACTGTCCTGATCAGAAGCCTTTCACTGTCCTGATCACTGTCCTGAAGCCTTTCACTGTCCTGATCAGAAGCCTTCACTGTCCTGATCAAAAGCCTTTCACTGTCCTGATCAGATGCCTTTCACTGTCCTGATCACTGTCCTGATCAGAAGCCTTTCACTGTCCTGATCAGAAGCCTTTCACTGTCCTGATCACTGTCCTGATCAGAAGCCTTTCACTGTCCTGATCACTGTCCTGATCAGAAGCCTTTCACTGTCCTGATCACTGTCCTGATCAGAAGCCTTTCACTGTCCTGATCCTTTCACTGTCCTGATCAGATGCCTTTCACTGTCCTGATCAGAAGCCTTTCACTATCCTGATCAGAAGCCTTTCACTGTCCTGATCACTGTCCTGATCAGAAGCCTTTCACTGTCCTGATCAGAAGCCTTTCACTGTCCTGATCAAAAGCCTTTCACTGTCCTGATCAGATGCCTTTCACTATCCTGATCAGAAGCCTTTCACTGTCCTGATCACTGTCCTGATCAGAAGCCTTTCACTGTCCTGATCAGAAGCCTTTCACTGTCCTGATCAGAAGCCTTTCACTGTCCTGATCAAAAGCCTTTCACTGTCCTGATCAGATGCCTTTCACTATCCTGATCAGAAGCCTTTCACTGTCCTGATCACTGTCCTGATCAGAAGCCTTTCACTGTCCTGATCAGAAGCCTTTCACTGTCCTGATCAAAAGCCTTTCACTGTCCTGATCAGATGCCTTTCACTGTCCTGATCACTGTCCTGATCAGAAGCCTTTCACTGTCCTGATCAGAAGCCTTTCACTGTCCTGATCACTGTCATCAGAAGCCTTTCACTGTCCTGATCAGATGTCCTGATCAGAAGCCTTTCACTGTCCTGATCACTGTCCTGATCAGAAGCCTTTCACTGTCCTGATCAGAAGCCTTTCACTGTCCTGATCAGATGCCTTTCACTGTCCTGATCAGAAGCCTTTCACTGTCCTGATCAGAAGCCTTTCACTGTCCTGATCAGATGCCTTTCACTGTCCTGATCAAAAGCCTTTCACTGTCCTGATCAGATGCCTTTCACTGTCCTGATCACTGTCCTGATCAGAAGCCTTTCACTGTCCTGATCAGAAGCCTTTCACTGTCCTGATCAGAAGCCTTTCACTGTCCTGATCAGAAGCCTTTCACTGTCCTGATCACTGTCCTGATCACTGTCCTTTCACTGCCTTTCACTGTCCTGATCAGAAGCCTTTCACTGTCCTGATCAGAAGCCTTTCACTGTCCTGATCAGATGCCTTTCACTGTCCTGATCACTGTCCTGATCAGAAGCCTTTCACTGTCCTGATCAGAAGCCTTTCACTGTCCTGATCAGAAGCCTTTCACTGTCCTGATCACTGTCCTGATCAGAAGCCTTTCACTGTCCTCACTGTCCTGATCAGAAGCCTTTCACTGTCCTGATCACTGTCCTGATCAGAAGCCTTTCACTGTCCTGATCACTGTCCTGATCAGAAGCCTTTCACTGTCCTGATCAGAAGCCTTTCACTGTCCTGATCAGATGCCTTTCACTGTCCTGATCAGAAGCCTTTCACTGTCCTGATCAGATGCCTTTCACTGTCCTGATCACTGTCCTGATCAGATGCCTTTCACTGTCCTGATCAGATGCCTTTCACTGTCCTGATCAGATGCCTTTCACTGTCCTGATCAGATGCCTTTCACTGTCCTGATCAGATGCCTTTCACTGTCCTGATCAGATGCCTTTCACTGTCCTGATCACTGTCCTGATCAGAAGCCTTTCACTGACCTGATCAGAAGCTGTTTCACTGTCCTGATCAGAAGCCTTTCACTGTCCTGATCACTGTCCTGATCAGAAGCTCACTGTCCTGATCACTGTCCTGATCAGAAGCCTTTCACTGACCTGATCAGAAGCCTTTCACTGTCCTGATCAGATGCCTTTCACTGTCCTGATCAAAAGCCTTTCACTGTCCTGATCAGATGCCTTTCACTGTCCTGATCACTGTCCTGATCAGAAGCCTTTCACTGTCCTGATCACTGTCCTGATCAGAAGCCTTTCACTGTCCTGATCAGAAGCCTTTCACTGTCCTGATCAGATGCCTTTCACTGTCCTGATCAGAAGCCTTTCACTGTCCTGATCAGAAGCCTTTCACTGTCCTGATCAGATGCCTTTCACTGTCCTGATCACTGTCCTGATCAGATGCCTTTCACTGTCCTGATCAGAAGCCTTTCACTGTCCTGATCAGATGCCTTTCACTGTCCTGATCAGATGCCTTTCACTGTCCTGATCAGATGCCTTTCACTGTCCTGATCAGAAGCCTTTCACTGTCCTGATCAGAAGCCTTTCACTGTCCTGATCAGATGCCTTTCACTGTCCTTCACTGTCCTGATCAGAAGCCTTTCACTGTCCTGATCAGATGCCTTTCACTGTCCTGATCAGATCAGAAGCCTTTCACTGTCCTGATCACTGTCCTGATCAGAAGCCTCCTTCACTGTCCTGATCAGATGCCTTTCACTGTCCTGATCAGAAGCCTTTCACTGTCCTGATCAGATGCCTTTCACTGTCCTGATCAAAAGCCTTTCACTGTCCTGATCAGATGCCTTTCACTGTCCTGATCACTGTCCTGATCAGAAGCCTTTCACTGTCCTGATCAGAAGCCTTTCACTGTCCTGATCAGAAGCCTTTCACTGTCCTGATCAGATGCCTTTCACTGTCCTGATCAGATGCCTTTCACTGTCCTGATCAGAAGCCTTTCACTGTCCTGATCAGATGCCTTTCACTGTCTTGATCACTGTCCTGATCAGAAGCCTTTCACTGTCCTGATCAGAAGCCTTTCACTGTCCTGATCAGAAGCCTTTCACTGTCCTGATCAGATGCCTTTCACTGTCCTGATCACTGTCCTGATCAGAAGCCTTTCACTGTCCTGATCAGAAGCCTTTCACTGTCCTGATCAGAAGCCTTTCACTGTCCTGATCACTGTCCTGATCAGAAGCCTTTCACTGTCCTGATCACTGTCCTGATCAGAAGCCTTTCACTGTCCTGATCAGAAGCCTTTCACTGTCCTGATCACTGTCCTGATCAGAAGCCTTTCACTGTCCTGATCAGATGCCTTTCACTGTCCTGATCAGATGCCTTTCACTGTCCTGATCAGAAGCCTTTCACTGTCCTGATCAGATGCCTTTCACTGTCTTGATCACTGTCCTGATCAGAAGCCTTTCACTGTCCTGATCAGAAGCTGTTTCACTGTCCTGATCAGAAGCCTTTCACTGTCCTGATCACTGTCCTGATCAGCCTTTCACTGTCCTGATCACTGTCCTGATCAGAAGCCTTTCACTGTCCTGATCAGAAGCCTTTCACTGTCCTGATCAGATGCCTTTCACTGTCCTGATCAAAAGCCTTTCACTGTCCTGATCAGATGCCTTTCACTGTCCTGATCACTGTCCTGATCAGATGCCTTTCACTGTCCTGATCAGAAGCCTTTCACTGTCCTGATCAGATGCCTTTCACTGTCCTGATCAAAAGCCTTTCACTGTCCTGATCAGATGCCTTTCACTGTCCTGATCACTGTCCTGATCAGAAGCCTTTCACTGTCCTGATCAGAAGCCTTTCACTGTCCTGATCAGATGCCTTTCACTGTCCTGATCAGATGCCTTTCACTGTCCTGATCAAAAGCCTTTCACTGTCCTGATCAGATGCCTTTCACTGTCCTGATCACTGTCCTGATCAGAAGCCTTTCACTGTCCTGATCAGAAGCCTTTCACTGTCCTGATCAGAAGCCTTTCACTGTCCTGATCAGATGCCTTTCACTGTCCTGATCAGAAGCCTTTCACTGTCCTGATCAGAAGCCTTTCACTGTCCTGATCAGAAGCCTTTCACTGTCCTGATCAGAAGCCTTTCACTGTCCTGATCAGATGCCTTTCACTGTCCTGATCACTGTCCTGATCAGAAGCCTTTCACTGTCCTGATCAGAAGCCTTTCACTGTCCTGATCAGAAGCCTTTCACTGCCCTGATCACTGTCCTGATCAGAAGCCTTTCACTGTCCTGATCACTGTCCTGATCAGAAGCCTTTCACTGTCCTGATCAGAAGCCTTTCACTGTCCTGATCACTGTCCTGATCAGAAGCCTTTCACTGTCCTGATCAGAAGCCTTTCACTGTCCTGATCAGAAGCCTTTCACTGTCCTGATCAGATGCCTTTCACTGTCTTGTCCTGATCAGAAGCCTTTCACTGTCCTGATCAGATGCCTTTCACTGTCCTGATCAGATGCCTTTCACTGTCCTGATCACTGTCCTGATCAGAAGCCTTTCACTGTCCTGTCCTGATCAGAAGCCTTTCACTGTCCTGATCAGAAGCCTTTCACTGTCCTGATCAGATGCCTTTCACTGTCCTGATCAAAGCCTTTCACTGTCCTGATCAGATGCCTTTCACTGTCCTGATCACTGTCCTGATCAGATGCCTTTCACTGTCCTGATCAGAAGCCTTTCACTGTCCTGATCAGATGCCTTTCACTGTCCTGATCAAAAGCCTTTCACTGTCCTGATCAGAAGCCTTTCACTGTCCTGATCACTGTCCTGATCAGAAGCCTTTCACTGTCCTGATCAGATGCCTTTCACTGTCCTGATCAGATGCCTTTCACTGTCCTGATCAGATGCCTTTCACTGTCCTGATCAGAAGCCTTTCACTGTCCTGATCAGATGCCTTTCACTGTCCTGATCACTGTCCTGATCAGAAGCCTTTCACTGTCCTGATCAGAAGCCTTTCACTGTCCTGATCAGAAGCCTTTCACTGTCCTGATCAGAAGCCTTTCACTGTCCTGATCAGAAGCCTTTCACTGTCCTGATCAGAAGCCTTTCACTGTCCTGATCAGATGCCTTTCACTGTCCTGATCAGAAGCCTTTCACTGTCCTGATCACTGTCCTGATCAGAAGCCTTTCACTGTCCTGATCAGAAGCCTTTCACTGTCCTGATCAGAAGCCTTTCACTGTCCTGATCACTGTCCTGATCAGAAGCCTTTCACTGTCCTGATCACTGTCCTGATCAGAAGCCTTTCACTGTCCTGATCACTGTCCTGATCAGAAGCCTTTCACTGTCCTGATCAGAAGCCTTTCACTGTCCTGATCAGATGCCTTTCACTGTCCTGATCAGAAGCCTTTCACTGTCCTGATCAGATGCCTTTCACTGTCCTGATCACTGTCCTGATCAGAAGCCTTTCACTGTCCTGATCAGATGCCTTTCACTGTCCTGATCAGATGCCTTTCACTGTCCTGATCAGATGCCTTTCACTGTCCTGATCAGATGCCTTTCACTGTCCTGATCAGAAGCCTTTCACTGTCCTGATCAGATGCCTTTCACTGTCCTGATCACTGTCCTGATCAGAAGCCTTTCACTGTCCTGATCAGAGCCTTTCACTGTCCTGATCACTGTCCTGATCAGAAGCCTTTCACTGTCCTGATCAAAAGCCTCACTTCACTGTCCTGATCAGAAGCCTTTCACTCCTGATCACTGTCCTGATCAGAAGCCTTTCACTGTCCTGATCAGCCTTTCACTGTCCTTTCACTGTCCTGATCAGAAGCCTTTCACTGTCCTGATCAGAAGCCTTTCACTGTCCTGATCAGATGCCTTTCACTGTCCTGATCAGAAGCCTTTCACTGTCCTGATCAGATGCCTTTCACTGTCCTGATCACTGTCCTGATCAGAAGCCTTTCACTGTCCTGATCAGAAGCCTTTCACTGTCCTGATCAGAAGCCTTTCACTGTCCTGATCAGATGCCTTTCACTGTCCTGATCAGATGCCTTTCACTGTCCAGATGCCTTTCACTGTCCTGAAGCCTTTCACTGTCCTGATCAGAAGCCTTTCACTGTCCTGATCAGAAGCCTTTCACTGTCCTGATCAGATGCCTTTCACTGTCCTGATCAGAAGCCTTTCACTGTCCTGATCAGAAGCCTTTCACTGTCCTGATCAGATGCCTTTCACTGTCCTGATCACTGTCCTGATCAGAAGCCTTTCACTGTCCTGATCAGAAGCCTTTCACTGTCCTGATCAGAAGCCTTTCACTGTCCTGATCACTGTCCTGATCAGAAGCCTTTCACTGTCCTGATCACTGTCCTGATCAGAAGCCTTTCACTGTCCTGATCACTGTCCTGATCAGAAGCCTTTCACTGTCCTGATCACTGTCCTGATCAGAAGCCTTTCACTGTCCTGATCAGAAGCCTTTCACTGTCCTGATCAGATGCCTTTCACTGTCCTGATCAAAAGCCTTTCACTGTCCTGATCAGATGCCTTTCACTGTCCTGATCACTGTCCTGATCAGAAGCCTTTCACTGTCCTGATCAGAAGCCTTTCACTGTCCTGATCATATGCCTTTCACTGTCCTGATCAGATGCCTTTCACTGTCCTGATCAGAAGCCTTTCACTGTCCTGATCAGATGCCTTTCACTGTCTTGATCACTGTCCTGATCAGAAGCCTTTCACTGTCCTGATCAGAAGCCTTTCACTGTCCTGATCACTGTCCTGATCAGAAGCCTTTCACTGTCCTGATCACTGTCCTGATCAGAAGCCTTTCACTGTCCTGATCAGAAGCCTTTCACTGTCCTGATCAGAAGCCTTTCACTGTCCTGATCAGAAGCCTTTCACTGTCCTGATCAGATGCCTTTCACTGTCCTGATCAGAAGCCTTTCACTATCCTGATCAGAAGCCTTTCACTGTCCTGATCACTGTCCTGATCAGAAGCCTTTCACTGTCCTGATCAGAAGCCTTTCACTGTCCTGATCAAAAGCCTTTCACTGTCCTGATCAGATGCCTTTCACTATCCTGATCAGAAGCCTTTCGCTGTCCTGATCACTGTCCTGATCAGAAGCCTTTCACTGTCCTGATCAGAAGCCTTTCACTGTCCTGATCAGATGCCTTTCACTGTCCTGATCAGATGCCTTTCACTGTCCTGATCACTGTCCTGATCAGAAGCCTTTCACTGTCCTGATCAGAAGTCTTTCACTGTCCTGATCAGAAGCCTTTCACTGTCCTGATCAGATGCCTTTCACTGTCCTGATCAGAAGCCTTTCACTGTCCTGATCAGAAGCCTTTCACTGTCCTGATCAGATGCCTTTCACTGTCCTGATCACTGTCCTGATCAGAAGCCTTTCACTGTCCTGATCAGAAGCCTTTCACTGTCCTGATCAGAAGCCTTTCACTGTCCTGATCACTGTCCTGATCAGAAGCCTTTCACTGTCCTGATCACTGTCCTGATCAGAAGCCTTTCACTGTCCTGATCACTGTCCTGATCAGAAGCCTTTCACTGTCCTGATCACTGTCCTGATCAGAAGCCTTTCACTGTCCTGATCACTGTCCTGATCAGAAGCCTTTCACTGTCCTGATCAGAAGCCTTTCACTGTCCTGATCATATGCCTTTCACTGTCCTGATCAGATGCCTTTCACTGTCCTGATCACTGTCCTGATCAGAAGCCTTTCACTGTCCTGATCAGAAGCCTTTCACTGTCCTGATCATATGCCTTTCACTGTCCTGATCAGATGCCTTTCACTGTCCTGATCAGAAGCCTTTCACTGTCCTGATCAGATGCCTTTCACTGTCCTTGATCACTGTCCTGATCCTGATCAAGCCTTTCACTGTCCTGACCAGAAGCCTTTCACTGTCCTGATCACTGTCCTGATCAGAAGCCTTTCACTGTCCTGATCACTGTCCTGATCAGAAGCCTTTCACTGTCCTGATCACTGTCCTGATCAGAAGCCTTTCACTGTCCTGATCAGAAGCCTTTCACTGTCCTGATCACTGTCCTGATCAGAAGCCTTTCACTGTCCTGATCAGAAGCCTTTCACTGTCCTGATCAGATGCCTTTCACTGTCCTGATCAGAAGCCTTTCACTATCCTGATCAGAAGCCTTTCACTGTCCTGATCACTGTCCTGATCAGAAGCCTTTCACTGTCCTGATCAGAAGCCTTTCACTGTCCTGATCAAAAGCCTTTCACTGTCCTGATCAGATGCCTTTCACTGTCCTGATCAGAAGCCTTTCACTGTCCTGATCACTGTCCTGATCAGAAGCCTTTCACTGCCCTGATCACTGTCCTGATCAGAAGCCTTTCACTGTCCTGATCACTGTCCTGATCACTGTCCTGATCAGGAAGCCTTTCACTGTCCTGATCACTGTCCTGATCAGAAGCCTTTCACTGTCCTGATCACTGTCCTGATCTGCCTTTCACTGTCCTGAGAAGCCTTTCACTGTCCTGATCAGATGCCTTTCACTGTCCTGATCAAAAGCCTTTCACTGTCCTGATCAGATGCCTTTCACTGTCCTGATCACTGTCCTGATCAGAAGCCTTTCACTGTCCTGATCAGATGCCTTTCACTGTCCTGATCATAGCCTTTCACTGTCCTGATCAGATGCCTTTCACTGTCCTGATCAGAAGCCTTTCACTGTCCTGATCAGATGCCTTTCACTGTCTTGATCACTGTCCTGATCAGAAGCCTTTCACTGTCCTGATCAGAAGCCTTTCACTGTCCTGATCAGAAGCCTTTCACTGTCCTGATCACTGTCCTGATCAGAAGCCTTTCACTGTCCTGATCACCTGATCAGAAGCCTTTCACTGTCCTGATCAGAAGCCTTTCACTGTCCTGATCACTGTCCTGATCAGAAGCCTTTCACTGTCCTGATCAGAAGCCTTTCACTGTCCTGATCAGATGCCTTTCACTGTCCTGATCAGAAGCCTTTCACTATCCTGATCAGAAGCCTTTCACTGTCCTGATCACTGTCCTGATCAGAAGCCTTTCACTGTCCTGATCAGAAGCCTTTCACTGTCCTGATCAAAAGCCTTTCACTGTCCTGATCAGATGCCTTTCACTATCCTGATCAGAAGCCTTTCACTGTCCTGATCAGAAGCCTTTCACTGTCCTGATCAGAAGCCTTTCACTGTCCTGATCAAAAGCCTTTCACTGTCCTGATCAGATGCCTTTCACTGTCCTGATCAGACTGCCTTTCACTGTCCTGATCAGAAGCCTTTCACTGTCCTGATCAGAAGCCTTTCACTGTCCTGATCAAAAGCCTTTCACTGTCCTGATCAGATGCCTTTCACTGTCCTGATCACTGTCCTGATCAGAAGCCTTTCACTGTCCTGATCAGAAGCCTTTCACTGTCCTGATCACTGTCCTGATCAGAAGCCTTTCACTGTCCTGATCACTGTCCTGATCAGAAGCCTTTCACTGTCCTGATCACTGTCCTGATCAGAAGCCTTTCACTGTCCTGATCACTGTACTGATCAGAAGCCTTTCACTGTCCTGATCAGAAGCCTTTCACTGTCCTGATCAGAAGCCTTTCACTGTCCTGATCACTGTCCTGATCAGAAGCCTTTCACTGTCCTGATCACTGTCCTGATCAGAAGCCTTTCACTGTCCTGATCACTGTCCTGATCAGAAGCCTTTCACTGTCCTGATCAGAAGCCTTTCACTGTCCTGATCAGATACCTTTCACTGTCCTGATCAGAAGCCTTTCACTATCCTGATCAGAAGCCTTTCACTGTCCTGATCAGAAGCCTTTCACTGTCCTGATCAGATGTCTTTCACTGTCCTGATCAGATGTCTTTCACTGTCCTGATCAGATGTCTTTCACTGTCCTGATCAGATGCCTTTCACTGTCCTGATCAGAAGCCTTTCACTGTCCTGATCAGAAGCCTTTCACTGTCCTGATCAGAAGCCTTTCACTGTCCTGATCAGAAGCCTTTCACTGTCCTGATCAGATGCCTTTCACTGTCCTGATCAGAAGCCTTTCACTCTCCTGATCACTGTCCTGATCAGAAGCCTTTCACTGTCCTGATCAGATGCCTTTCACTGTCCTGATCAGAAGCCTTTCACTGTCCTGATCAGAAGCCTTTCACTGTCCTGATCAGATGCCTTTCACTGTCCTGATCAGATGCCTTTCACTGTCCTGATCAGATGCCTTTCACTGTCCTGATCAGATGCCTTTCACTGTCCTGATCACTGTCCTGATCAGAAGCCTTTCACTGTCCTGATCAGAAGCCTTTCACTGTCCTGATCAGAAGCCTTTCACTGTCCTGATCAGATGCCTTTCACTGTCCTGATCAGAAGCCTTTCACTGTCCTGATCACTGTCCTGATCAGAAGCCTTTCACTGTCCTGATCAGATGCCTTTCACTGTCCTGATCAGATGCCTTTCACTGTCCTGATCAGATGCCTTTCACTGTCCTGATCAGATGCCTTTCACTGTCCTGATCAGATGCCTTTCACTGTCCTGATCACTGTCCTGATCAGAAGCCTTTCACTGTCCTGATCAGAAGCCTTTCACTGTCCTGATCAGATGCCTTTCACTGTCCTGATCAAAAGCCTTTCACTGTCCTGATCAGATGCCTTTCACTGTCCTGATCACTGTCCTGATCAGAAGCCTTTCACTGTCCTGATCAGAAGCCTTTCACTGTCCTGATCACTGTCCTGATCAGAAGCCTTTCACTGTCCTGATCACTGTCCTGATCAGAAGCCTTTCACTGTCCTGATCAGAAGCCTTTCACTGTGATGATCAAAAGCCTTTCACTGTCCTGATCACTGTCCTGATCAGAAGCCTTTCACTGTCCTGATCACTGTCCTGATCAGAAGCCTTTCACTGTCCTGATCACTGTCCTGATCAGAAGCCTTTCACTGTCCTGATCAGAAGCCTTTCACTGTCCTGATCAGATACCTTTCACTGTCCTGATCAGAAGCCTTTCACTATCCTGATCAGAAGCCTTTCACTGTCCTGATCAGATGTCTTTCACTGTCCTGATCAGATGTCTTTCACTGTCCTGATCAGATGCCTTTCACTGTCCTGATCAGAAGCCTTTCACTGTCCTGATCAGAAGCCTTTCACTGTCCTGATCAGAAGCCTTTCACTGTCCTGATCAGAAGCCTTTCACTGTCCTGATCAGATGCCTTTCACTGTCCTGATCAGAAGCCTTTCACTGTCCTGATCACTGTCCTGATCAGAAGCCTTTCACTGTCCTGATCAGAAGCCTTTCACTGTCCTGATCAGATGCCTTTCACTGTCCTGATCAGAAGCCTTTCACTGTCCTGATCAGATGCCTTTCACTGTCCTGATCAGAAGCCTTTCACTGTCCTGATCACTGTCCTGATCAGAAGCCTTTCACTGTCCTGATCAGAAGCATTTCACTGTCCTGATCACTGTCCTGATCAGATGCCTTCCACTGTCCTGATCAGAAGCCTTTCACTGTCCTGATCAGAAGCCTTTCACTGTCCTGATCAGATGCCTTTCACTGTCCTGATCAGATGCCTTTCACTGTCCTGATCAGATGCCTTTCACTGTCCTGATCAGAAGCCTTTCACTGTCCTGATCAGATGCCTTTCACTGTCCTGATCAGATGCCTTTCACTGTCCTGATCAGATGCCTTTCATTGTCCTGATCAGATGCCTTTCACTGTCCTGATCAGATGCCTTTCACTGTCCTGATCAGAAGCCTTTCACTGTCCTGATCAGATGCCTTTCACTGTCCTGATCACTGTCCTGATCAGAAGCCTTTCACTGTCCTGATCAGAAGCCTTTCACTGTCCTGATCAGAAGCCTTTCACTGTCCTGATCAGAAGCCTTTCACTGTCCTGATCACTGTCCTGATCAGAAGCCTTTCACTGTCCTGATCAGAAGCCTTTCACTGTCCTGATCAGATGCCTTTCACTGTCCTGATCACTGTCCTGATCAGAAGCCTTTCACTGTCCTGATCACTGTACTGATCAGAAGCCTTTCACTGTCCTGATCAGAAGCCTTTCACTGTCCTGATCACTGTCCTGATCAGAAGCCTTTCACTGTCCTGATCACTGTCCTGATCAGAAGCCTTTCACTGTCCTGATCACTGTCCTGATCAGAAGCCTTTCACTGTCCTGATCACTGTCCTGATCAGAAGCCTTTCACTGTCCTGATCAGAAGCCTTTCACTGTCCTGATCAGATGCCTTTCACTGTCCTGATCAGAAGCCTTTCACTGTCCTGATCAGAAGCCTTTCACTGTCCTGATCAGATGTCTTTCACTGTCCTGATCAGATGTCTTTCACTGTCCTGATCAGATGCCTTTCACTGTCCTGATCAGAAGCCTTTCACTGTCCTGATCAGAAGCCTTTCACTGTCCTGATCAGAAGCCTTTCACTGTCCTGATCAGATGCCTTTCACTGTCCTGATCAGAAGCCTTTCACTGTCCTGATCACTGTCCTGATCAGAAGCCTTTCACTGTCCTGATCAGAAGCATTTCACTGTCCTGATCAGATGCCTTTCACTGTCCTGATCAGAAGCCTTTCACTGTCCTGATCAGATGCCTTTCACTGTCCTGATCAGAAGCCTTTCACTGTCCTGATCACTGTCCTGATCAGAAGCCTTTCACTGTCCTGATCAGAAGCATTTCACTGTCCTGATCACTGTCCTGATCAGATGCCTTCCACTGTCCTGATCAGAAGCCTTTCACTGTCCTGATCAGAAGCCTTTCACTGTCCTGATCAGATGCCTTTCACTGTCCTGATCAGATGCCTTTCATTGTCCTGATCAGATGCCTTTCACTGTCCTGATCAGATGCCTTTCACTGTCCTGATCAGATGCCTTTCACTGTCCTGATCAGATGCCTTTCACTGTCCTGATCAGATGCCTTTCACTGTCCTGATCAGATGCCTTTCACTGTCCTGATCACTGTCCTGATCAGAAGCCTTTCACTGTCCTGATCAGATTCCTTTCACTGTCCTGATCAAAAGCCTTTCACTGTCCTGATCAGATGCCTTTCACTGTCCTGATCACTGTCCTGATCAGAAGCCTTTCACTGTCCTGATCAGAAGCCTTTCACTGTCCTGATCAGATGCCTTTCACTGTCCTGATCAGAAGCCTTTCACTGTCCTGATCAGATGCCTTTCACTGTCCTGATCACTGTCCTGATCAGAAGCCTTTCACTGTCCTGATCAGAAGCCTTTCACTGTCCTGATCAGAAGCCTTTCACTGTCCTGATCTCTGTCCTGATCAGAAGCCTTTCACTGTCCTGATCACTGTCCTGATCAGAAGCCTTTCACTGTCCTGATCAGAAGCCTTTCACTGTCCTGATCAGATGCCTTTCACTGTCCTGATCAAAAGCCTTTCACTGTCCTGATCAGATGCCTTTCACTGTCCTGATCACTGTCCTGATCAGAAGCCTTTCACTGTCCTGATCAGAAGCCTTTCACTGTCCTGATCAGAAGCCTTTCACTGTCCTGATCAGATGCCTTTCACTGTCCTGATCAGAAGCCTTTCACTGTCCTGATCAGATGCCTTTCACTGTCCTGATCACTGTCCTGATCAGAAGCCTTTCACTGTCCTGATCACTGTCCTGATCAGAAGCCTTTCACTGTCCTGATCACTGTCCTGATCAGAAGCCTTTCACTGTCCTGATCACTGTCCTGATCAGAAGCCTTTCACTGTCCTGATCAGAAGCCTTTCACTGTCCTGATCAGATGCCTTTCACTGTCCTGATCAAAAGCCTTTCACTGTCCTGATCAGAAGCCTTTCACTGTCCTGATCAGATGCCTTTCACTGTCCTGATCAAAAGCCTTTCACTGTCCTGATCAGATGCCTTTCACTGTCCTGATCACTGTCCTGATCAGAAGCCTTTCACTGTCCTGATCAGAAGCCGTTCACTGTCCTGATCAGAAGCCTTTCACTGTCCTGATCAGATGCCTTTCACTGTCCTGATCAGAAGCCTTTCACTGTCCTGATCAGATGCCTTTCACTGTCTTGATCACTGTCCTGATCAGATGCCTTTCACTGTCTTGATCACTGTCCTGATCAGAAGCCTTTCACTGTCCTGATCAGAAGCCTTTCACTGTCCTGATCACTGTCCTGATCAGAAGCCTTTCACTGTCCTGATCAGAAGCCTTTCACTGTCCTGATCAGATGCCTTTCACTGTCCTGATCAGAAGCCTTTCACTATCCTGATCAGAAGCCTTTCACTGTCCTGATCAGATGTCTTTCACTGTCCTGATCAGATGTCTTTCACTGTCCTGATCAGATGCCTTTCACTGTCCTGATCAGAAGCCTTTCACTGTCCTGATCAGAAGCCTTTCACTGTCCTGATCAGAAGCCTTTCACTGTCCTGATCAGAAGCCTTTCACTGTCCTGATCAGAAGCCTTTCACTGTCCTGATCAGAAGCCTTTCACTGTCCTGATCAGATGCCTTTCACTGTCCTGATCAGATGTCTTTCACTGTCCTGATCAGATGTCTTTCACTGTCCTGATCAGATGTCTTTCACTGTCCTGATCAGAAGCCTTTCACTGTCCTGATCAGAAGTCTTTCACCGTCCTGATCAGAAGCCTTTCCCTGTCCTGATCCAATGCCTTTCACTGTCCTGATCAGAAGTCTTTCACCGTCCTGATCAGACATCCAATTCCCTTACTCAAAAGCTATGGGAGAATTATTTTTGTTTCTATGGATTTCCTCAGCGTGTTTGAGTTTATTTTATTTTTACAGTGACCACGGGCATTAATCAACGTTTTAGCCAGCCGTCTAATTTTCAACCGCAGTCCCTGGGTAGGTCATTAAAAACTATGACAATAACAATACAAAACAAACAACGAGCAGGAAGCACATGCAGAGCAACATATGACAAGCAACACGTAGTTACTGAAGTAACATCATAACCGTCCTGACCGCCCAGCTCCACGCCCCCGGGGGAGGCCCCCTGCTCAGCTTCCTAGGCCGTCAAGAGCCGCCCGTGGAGGGTGGGGGGGGGGATACTGTAACATCTGCTTCCAACTCACACTCCCAAACACTTAGATCCCCGGAACGCAGCCCACTTTCCAGCTCACTCTCCAGATCCCAATCACCGGAATTATAATCACCTGTTCACACACCTGCATGTCATCCTCCCACACTATTTAATTCAGTTCCTTGCACCCGATCACTGTGAGATATCGTTTGTTTTGGTAGTGTATGAAAGTTTTTGCCTGCCTGCCTCACAACGCCTTTTGCCTTTTCCTTGCCTGTACTGTTGCCATTTTTGGACCTACCGTGTATGACCTTCTGCCTGCCCCTGGATCCAGCTACCTGCCTCCTCCTGTGTGTGACCTTCTGCCTGCCCCTGGATCCAGCTACCTGCCTCCTCCTGTGTATGACCTTCTGCCTGCCCCTGGACCCAGCTACCTGCCTCCTCCTGTGTGTGACCTTCTGTCTGCCCCTGGGCCCAGCTACCTGCCTCCTCCTGTGTTACCTTCTGCCTGCCCCTGGACCCAGCTACCTGCCTCCTCCTGTGTATGACCTTCTGCCTGCCCCTGGACCCAGCTACCTGCCTCCTCCTGTGTATGACCTTCTGCCTGCCCCTGGACCCAGCTACCTGCCTCCTCCTGTGTATGACCTGCTGCCTGCCCCTGGACCCAGCTACCTGCCTCCTCCTGTGTATGACCTTCTGCCTGCCCCTGGATCCAGCTACCTGCCTCCTCCTGTCTATGACCTTCTGCCTGCCCCTGGATCCAGCTACCTGCCGCCTCCTGTGTATGACCTTCTGCCTGCCCCTGGACCCAGCTACCTGCCTCCTCCTGTGTGTGACCTTCTGCCTGCCCCTGGATCCAGCTACCTGCCTCCTCCTGTGTATGACCTTCTGCCTGCCCCTGGACCCAGCTACCTGCCTCCTCCTGTGTATGACCTTCTGCCTGCCCCTGGACCCAGCTACCTGCCTCCTCCTGTGTATGACCTTCTGCCTGCCCCTGGACCCAGCTACCTGCCTCCTCCTGTGTATGACCTTCTGCCTGCCCCTGGACCCAGCTACCTGCCTCCTCCTGTGTATGACCTTCTGCCTGCCCCTGGACCCAGCTACCTACCTCCTCCTGTGTATGACCTTCTGCCTGCCCCTGGACCCAGCTACCTGCCTCCTCCTATGGTCCCTTTCATTAAACACCTGCTGCGCTTGAAACCAACCCTCTGTCTCCCTCATGTTCATTACAACGCAGACAGAGCACCATAGAACAAGCGACACGTAACACGCACACAGAGCAATATCACAAAAAAAGCAACTAAACCAAATGCCCTAAAGCAACAGTGTTTCCACACCTCACAAAGCTGCAGACAACTGATCACATGGAAACGGCAATACACAGCTAGGGGTTATGTTCACGAGTAGGATTGGCCTTTAGCCATGTCTTCATGTTTTTTTTGTGAAGGTGTGATATAGGTGGTGCAGTTGTGTGTGTGTCTGGCGGCAGTGTGTCCCAGACATGGGAAGCTCTCACAGAGAAAGCAGATTGACTAAATGTCCTTTTCCTTAAGGGGACTGTACATGCTCATGCTTTCTGAGGATGTAACAAGCACTTTAGACAGACTGAATGGGTTTTAATGTTGTACAGTAAGATTGGGCCCGGCTAGTCAAGCAGTATGTTAAGTGGGGGAGAATCATAGCATTGAAGTACAGTTTTGCTACCTTTGTAGTCATTTCGTATGAATCGTAAAGAGAGATTGGAATCAAGTAGGATGCCAAGGTACCTCAAATCGGATACCACCTTGAGCTTCTCCCCTGACCAATAGACACACAGACATCTGGCTCAGTAACATCAGATACCACCTGGAGCTTCTCCCCTGACACATAGACACACAGACATCTGGTTCAGTAACATCAGATACAACCTGGAGCTTCTCCCCTGACACATAGACATCTGGCTCAGTAACATCAGATACCACCTGGAGCTTCTCCCCTGACACACAGACATCTGGCTCAGTAACATCAGATACCACCTGGAGCTTCTCCCCTGACACACAGACACATAGACATCTGGCTCAGTAACATCAGTTGACCTCTTTGTGAAGAACATGCAGACTGGGTTTTTTTCACGTTGAGATGCAGACATGAGTCACTGAGCCACTTTGTAACCTGGACCATTACAGTAGTGAGTCAATATGTAACCTGGACCATTACAGTAGTGAGTCACTGAGCCACTATGTAACCTGGACCATTACAGTAGTGAGTCACTGAGCCACTATGTAACCTGGACCATTACAGTAGTGAGTCACTATGTAACCTGGACCATTACAGTAGTGAGTCACTGAGTCACTATGTAACCTGGACCATTACAGTAGTGAATCACTGTGTAACCTGGACCATTACAGTAGTGAGTCACTGTGTAACCTGGACCACTACAGTAGTGAGTCACTATGTAACCTGGAACATTACAGTAGTGAGTCACTGAGTCACTATGTAACCTGGACCATTACAGAAGTGAGTCACTATGTAACCTGGACCACTACAGTAGTGAGTCACTATGTAACCTGGACCATTACAGTAGTGAGTCACTGAGTCACTATGTAACCTGGACCATTACAGTAGTGAGTCACTGAGTCACTTTGTAACCTGGACCATTACAGTAGTGAGTCACTGAGTCACTATGTAACCTGGACCATTACAGTAGTGAGTCACTGAGTCACTTTGTAACCTGGACCACTACAGTAGTGAGTCACTATGTAACCTGGACCATTACAGTAGTGAGTCACTGAGTCACTATGTAACCTGGACCATTACAGTAGTGAGTCACTGAGTCACTTTGTAACCTGGACCATTACAGTAGTGAGTCACTATGTAACCTGGACCATTACAGTAGTGAGTCACTGAGTCACTATGTAACCTGGACCATTACAGTAGTGAGTCAATATGTAACCTGGACCACTACAGTAGTGAGTCACTATGTAACCTGGACCATTACAGTAGTGAGTCACTGAGTCACTATGTAACCTGGACCATTACAGTAGTGAGTCACTATGTAACCTGGACCATTACAGTAGTGAGTCACTGTGTAACCTGGACCATTACAGTAGTGAGCCACTATGTAACCTGGACCATTACAGTAGTGAGTCACTATGTAACCTGGACCATTACAGTAGTGAGTCACTGAGTCACTTTGTAACCTGGACCATTACAGTAGTGAGTCACTATGTAACCTGGACCATTACAGTAGTGAGTCACTATGTAACCTGGACCATTACAGTAGTGAGTCGCTGAGCCACTGTGTAACCTGGACCATTACAGTAGTGAGTCACTATGTAACCTGGACCATTACAGTAGTGAGTCACTATGTAACCTGGACCATTACAGTAGTGAGTCACTGAGCCACTATGTAACCTGGACCATTACAGTAGTGAGTCACTGTGTAACATGGACCATTACAGTAGTGAGTCTTTGAGTCACTATGTAACCTGGACCATTACCGTAGTGAGTCACTGAGTCACTATGTAACCTGGACCACTACAGTAGTGAGTCACTGAGTCACTATGTAACCTGGACCATTACAGTAGTGAGTCACTATGTAACCTGGACCATTACAGTAGTGAGTCACTATGTAACCTGGACCATTACAGTAGTGAGCCACTATGTAACCTCGACCATTACAGTAGTGAGCCACTATGTACCCTGGACCATTACAGTAGTGAGTCACTATGTAACCTGGACCATTACAGTAGTGAGTCACTGTGTAACCTGGACCATTACCGTAGTGAGTCATTGAGTCACTATGTAACCTGGACCATTACAGTAGTGAGTTACTGAGCAACTTTGTAACCTGGACCACTACAGTAGTGAGTCACTATGTAACCTGGACCATTACAGTAGTGAGTCACTATGTAACCTGGACCATTACAGTAGTGAGTCACTTTGTAACCTGGACCATTACAGTAGTGAGTCACTATGTAACCTGGACCATTACAGTAGTGAGCCACTATGTAACCTGGACCATTACAGTAGTGAGTCACTGAGTCACTATGTAACCTGGACCATTACAGTAGTGAGTCACTATGTAACCTGGACCATTACAGTAGTGAGTCACTATGTAACCTGGACCACTACAGTAGTGAGTCACTATGTAACCTGGACCATTACAGTAGTAGTCACTGTGTAACCTGGACCATTACAGTAGTGAGTCACTATGTAACCTGGACCATTACAGTAGTCAGTCACTATGTAACCTGGACCATTACAGTAGTGAGTCACTGAGCCACTGTGTAACCTGGACCATTACAGTAGTGAGTCACTGAGTCACTATGTAACCTGGACCATTACAGTAGTGAGTCACTTTGTAACCTGGACCATTACAGTAGTGAGTCACTTTGTAACCTGGACCATTACAGTAGTCAGTCACTATGTAACCTGGACCATTACAGTAGTGAGTCACTGAGCCACTGTGTAACCTGGACCATTACAGTAGTGAGTCACTGAGTCACTATGTAACCTGGACCATTACAGTAGTGAGTCACTATGTAACCTGGACCATTACAGTAGTGAGTCACTATGTAACCTGGACCATTACAGTAGTGAGTCACTTTGTAACCTGGACCATTACAGTAGTGAGTCACTATGTAACCTGGACCATTACAGTAGTGAGTTACTGAGTCACTATGTAACCTGGACCATTACAGTAGTGAGTTACTGAGCCACTTTGTAACCTGGACCATTACAGTAGTGAGTTACTGAGCAACTTTGTAACCTGGACCACTACAGTAGTGAGTCACTATGTAACCTGGACCATTACAGTAGTGAGTCATTGAGTCACTATGTAACCTGGACCATTACAGTAGTGAGTCATTGAGTCACTATGTAACCTGGACCACTACAGTAGTGAGTCACTTTGTAACCTGGACCATTACAGTAGTGAGTCACTATGTAACCTGGACCATTACAGTAGTGAGTCACTGAGTCACTATGTAACCTGGACCATTACAGTAGTGAGTCACTGTGTAACCTGGACCATTACAGTAGTGAGCCACTATGTAACCTGGACCATTACAGTAGTGAGTCACTATGTAACCTGGACCATTACAGTAGTGAGTCACTGAGTCACTTTGTAACCTGGACCATTACAGTAGTGAGTCACTATGTAACCTGGACCATTATAGTAGTGAGTCACTGAGTCACTTTGTAACCTGGACCATTACAGTAGTGAGTCACTATGTAACCTGGACCATTACAGTAGTGAGTCACTGAGTCACTTTGTAACCTGGACCATTACAGTAGTGAGTCACTATGTAACCTGGACCATTACAGTAGTGAGTCACTATGTAACCTGGACCATTACAGTAGTGAGTCGCTGAGCCACTGTGTAACCTGGACCATTACAGTAGTGAGTCACTATGTAACCTGAACCATTACAGTAGTGAGTCACTATGTAACCTGGACCATTACAGTAGTGAGTCACTATGTAACCTCGACCATTACAGTAGTGAGCCACTATGTAACCTGGACCATTACAGTAGTGAGTCACTATGTAACCTGGACCATTACAGTAGTGAGTCACTGTGTAACCTGGACCATTACAGTAGTGAGTCACTGAGTCACTATGTAACCTGGACCATTACAGTAGTGAGTCACTATGTAACCTGGACCATTACAGTAGTGTGTCACTTTGTAACCTGGACCATTACAGTAGTGAGTCACTATGTAACCTGGACCATTACAGTAGTGAGCCACTATGTAACCTGGACCATTACAGTAGTGAGTCACTGAGTCACTATGTAACCTGGACCATTACAGTAGTGAGTCACTATGTAACCTGGACCATTACAGTAGTGAGTTACTGAGTCACTATGTAACCTGGACCATTACAGTAGTGAGTCACTATGTAACCTGGACCACTACAGCAGTGAGTCACTATGTAACCTGGACCATTACAGTAGTGAGTCACTGTGTAACCTGGACCATTACAGTAGTGAGTCACTATGTAACCTGGACCATTACAGTAGTCAGTCACTATGTAACCTGGACCATTACAGTAGTGAGTCACTGAGCCACTGTGTAACCTGGACCATTACAGTAGTGAGTCACTGAGTCACTATGTAACCTGGACCATTACAGTAGTGAGTCACTTTGTAACCTGGACCATTACAGTAGTGAGTCACTTTGTAACCTGGACCATTACAGTAGTCAGTCACTATGTAACCTGGACCATTACAGTAGTGAGTCACTGAGCCACTGTGTAACCTGGACCATTACAGTAGTGAGTCACTGAGTCACTATGTAACCTGGACCATTACAGTAGTGAGTCACTTTGTAACCTGGACCACTACAGTAGTGAGTCACTATGTAACCTGGACCATTACAGTAGTGAGTCACTATGTAACCTGGACCATTACAGTAGTGAGTCTTTGAGTCACTATGTAACCTGGACCATTACCGTAGTGAGTCACTGAGTCACTATGTAACCTGGACCATTACAGTAGTGAGTCACTATGTAACCTGGACCATTACAGTAGTGAGTCACTATGTAACCTGGACCATTACAGTAGTGAGCCACTATGTAACCTCGACCATTACAGTAGTGAGCCACTATGTAACCTGGACCATTACAGTAGTGAGTCACTATGTAACCTGGACCATTACAGTAGTGAGTCACTGTGTAACCTGGACCATTACCGTAGTGAGTCATTGAGTCACTATGTAACCTGGACCATTACAGTAGTGAGTCACTGAGTCACTATGTAACCTGGACCATTACAGTAGTGAGTCACTATGTAACCTGGACCATTACAGTAGTGAGTCACTTTGTAACCTGGACCATTACAGTAGTGAGTCACTATGTAACCTGGACCATTACAGTAGTGAGCCACTATGTAACCTGGACCATTACAGTAGTGAGTCACTGAGTCACTATGTAACCTGGACCATTACAGTAGTGAGTCACTATGTAACCTGGACCATTACAGTAGTGAGTTACTGAGTCACTATGTAACCTGGACCATTACAGTAGTGAGTCACTATGTAACCTGGACCACTACAGTAGTGAGTCACTATGTAACCTGGACCATTACAGTAGTGAGTCACTGTGTAACCTGGACCATTACAGTAGTGAGTCACTGAGCCACTGTGTAACCTGGACCATTACAGTAGTGAGTCACTGAGTCACTATGTAACCTGGACCATTACAGTAGTGAGTCACTTTGTAACCTGGACCACTACAGTAGTGAGTCACTATGTAACCTGGACCATTACAGTAGTGAGTCACTATGTAACCTGGACCATTACAGTAGTGAGTCACTATGTAACCTGGACCATTACAGTAGTGAGTCACTTTGTAACCTGGACCATTACAGTAGTGAGTCACTATGTAACCTGGACCTGTACAGTAGTGAGTTACTGAGTCACTATGTAACCTGGACCATTACAGTAGTGAGTTACTGAGCCACTTTGTAACCTGGACCATTACAGTAGTGAGTTACTGAGCAACTTTGTAACCTGGACCACTACAGTAGTGAGTCACTATGTAACCTGGACCATTACAGTAGTGAGTCATTGAGTCACTATGTAACCTGGACCATTACAGTAGTGAGTCACTGAGTCACGTTGTAACCTGGACCATTACAGTAGTGAGTCACTGAGTCACGTTGTAACCTGGACCATTACAGTAGTGAGTCACTATGTAACCTGGACCATTACAGTAGTGAGTCACTATGTAACCTGGACCATTACAGTAGTGAGTCACTATGTAACCTGGACCATTACAGTAGTGAGTCACTTTGTAACCTGGACCATTACAGTAGTGAGTCACTATGTAACCTGGACCATTACAGTAGTGAGTCACTTTGTAACCTGGACCATTACAGTAGTGAGTCATTGAGTCACTATGTAACCTGGACCATTACAGTAGTGAGTCACTTTGTAACCTGGACCATTACAGTAGTGAGTCATTGAGTCACTATGTAACCTGGACCACTACAGTAGTGAGTCACTATGTAACCTGGACCATTACAGTAGTGAGTCACTGAGTCACTATGTAACCTGGACCATTACAGTAGTGAGTCACTATGTAACCTGGACCATTACAGTAGTGAGTCTTTGAGTCACTATGTAACCTGGACCATTACCGTAGTGAGTCACTGAGTCACTATGTAACCTGGACCACTACAGTAGTGAGTCACTGAGTCACTATGTAACCTGGACCACTACAGTAGTGAGTCACTGAGTCACTATGTAACCTGGACCATTACAGTAGTGAGTCACTATGTAACCTGGACCATTACAGTAGTGAGTCACTATGTAACCTCGACCATTACAGTAGTGAGCCACTATGTAACCTGGACCATTACAGTAGTGAGTCACTATGTAACCTGGACCATTACAGTAGTGAGTCACTGTGTAACCTGGACCATTACCGTAGTGAGTCATTGAGTCACTATGTAACCTGGACCATTACAGTAGTGAGTCACTGAGTCACTATGTAACCTGGACCATTACAGTAGTGAGTCACTATGTAACCTGGACCATTACAGTAGTGAGTCACTTTGTAACCTGGACCATTACAGTAGTGAGTCACTATGTAACCTGGACCATTACAGTAGTGAGCCACTATGTAACCTGGACCATTACAGTAGTGAGTCACTGAGTCACTATGTAACCTGGACCATTACAGTAGTGAGTCACTATGTAACCTGGACCATTACAGTAGTGAGTCACTATGTAACCTGGACCATTACAGTAGTGAGCCACTACGTAACCTGGACCATTACAGTAGTGAGTCACTATGTAACCTGGACCATTACAGTAGTGAGTCACTGAGTCACTTTGTAACCTGGACCATTACAGTAGTGAGTCACTATGTAACCTGGACCATTACAGTAGTGAGTCACTGAGTCACTTTGTAACCTGGACCATTACAGTAGTGAGTCACTATGTAACCTGGACCATTACAGTAGTGAGTCACTATGTAACCTGGACCATTACAGTAGTGAGTCTTTGAGTCACTATGTAACCTGGACCCTTACCGTAGTGAGTCACTGAGTCACTATGTAACCTGGACCACTACAGTAGTGAGTCACTGAGTCACTATGTAACCTGGACCATTACAGTAGTGAGTCACTATGTAACCTGGACCATTACAGTAGTGAGTCACTATGTAACCTGGACCATTACAGTAGTGAGCCACTATGTAACCTGGACCATTACAGTAGTGAGCCACTATGTAACCTGGACCATTACAGTAGTGAGTCACTATGTAACCTGGACCATTACAGTAGTGAGTCACTGTGTAACCTGGACCATTACCGTAGTGAGTCATTGGGTCACTATGTAACCTGGACCATTACAGTAGTGAGTCACTGAGTCACTATGTAACCTGGACCATTACAGTAGTGAGTCACTATGTAACCTGGACCATTACAGTAGTGAGTCACTTTGTAACCTGGACCATTACAGTAGTGAGTCACTATGTAACCTGGACCATTACAGTAGTGAGCCACTATGTAACCTGGACCATTACAGTAGTGAGTCACTGAGTCACTATGTAACCTGGACCATTACAGTAGTGAGTCACTATGTAACCTGGACCACTACAGTAGTGAGTCACTATGTAACCTGGACCATTACAGTAGTGAGTCACTGTGTAACCTGGACCATTACAGTAGTGAGTCACTATGTAACCTGGACCATTACAGTAGTCAGTCACTATGTAACCTGGACCATTACAGTAGTGAGTCACTGAGCCACTGTGTAACCTGGACCATTACAGTAGTGAGTCACTGAGTCACTATGTAACCTGGACCATTACAGTAGTGAGTCACTTTGTAACCTGGACCATTACAGTAGTGAGTCACTTTGTAACCTGGACCATTACAGTAGTCAGTCACTATGTAACCTGGACCATTACAGTAGTGAGTCACTGAGCCACTGTGTAACCTGGACCATTACAGTAGTGAGTCACTGAGTCACTATGTAACCTGGACCATTACAGTAGTGAGTCACTTTGTAACCTGGACCACTACAGTAGTGAGTCACTATGTAACCTGGACCATTACAGTAGTGAGTCACTATGTAACCTGGACCATTACAGTAGTGAGTCACTATGTAACCTGGGCCATTACAGTAGTGAGTCACTATGTAACCTGGACCATTACAGTAGTGAGTCACTTTGTAACCTGGACCATTACAGTAGTGAGTTACTGAGTCACTATGTAACCTGGACCATTACAGTAGTGAGTTACTGAGCCACTTTGTAACCTGGACCATTACAGTAGTGAGTTACTGAGCAACTTTGTAACCTGGACCACTACAGTAGTGAGTCACTATGTAACCTGGACCATTACAGTAGTGAGTCATTGAGTCACTATGTAACCTGGACCATTACAGTAGTGAGTCATTGAGTCACTATGTAACCTGGACCATTACAGTAGTGAGTCACTATGTAACCTGGACCATTACAGTAGTGAGTCACTGAGTCACGTTGTAACCTGGACCATTACAGTAGTGAGTCACTATGTAACCTGGACCATTACAGTAGTGAGTCACTATGTAACCTGGACCATTACAGTAGTGAGTCACTATGTAACCTGGACCATTACAGTAGTGAGTCACTATGTAACCTGGACCATTACAGTAGTGAGTCACTATGTAACCTGGACCATTACAGTAGTGAGTCACTTTGTAACCTGGACCATTACAGTAGTGAGTTACTGAGTCACTATGTAACCTGGACCATTACAGTAGTGAGTTACTGAGCCACTTTGTAACCTGGACCATTACAGTAGTGAGTTACTGAGCAACTTTGTAACCTGGACCACTACAGTAGTGAGTCACTATGTAACCTGGACCATTACAGTAGTGAGTCATTGAGTCACTATGTAACCTGGACCATTACAGTAGTGAGTCATTGAGTCACTATGTAACCTGGACCATTACAGTAGTGAGTCACTATGTAACCTGGACCATTACAGTAGTGAGTCACTGAGTCACGTTGTAACCTGGACCATTACAGTAGTGAGTCACTATGTAACCTGGACCATTACAGTAGTGAGTCACTATGTAACCTGGACCATTACAGTAGTGATTCACTATGTAACCTGGACCATTACAGTAGTGAGTCACTATGTAACCTGGACCATTACAGTAGTGAGTCACTTTGTAACCTGGACCATTACAGTAGTGAGTCACTATGTAACCTGGACCATTACAGTAGTGAGTCACTTTGTAACCTGGACCATTACAGTAGTGAGTCATTGATTCACTATGTAACCTGGACCATTACAGTAGTGAGTCACTTTGTAACCTGGACCATTACAGTAGTGAGTCATTGAGTCACTATGTAACCTGGACCATTACAGTAGTGAGTCACTTTGTAACCTGGACCATTACAGTAGTGAGTCATTGAGTCACTATGTAACCTGGACCACTACAGTAGTGAGTCACTATGTAACCTGGACCATTACAGTAGTGAGTCACTTTGTAACCTGGACCATTACAGTAGTGAGTCACTATGTAACCTGGACCATTACAGTAGTGAGTCGCTGAGTCACTATGTAACCTGGACCATTACAGTAGTGAGTTGCTGAGTCACTATGTAACCTGGACCATTACAGTAGTGAGTCACTGAGCCACTTTGTAATCTGGACCATTACAGTAGTGAGTCATTGAGTCACTATGTAACCTGGACCACTACAGTAGTGAGTCACTATGTAACCTGGACCACTACAGTAGTGAGTCACTATGTAACCTGGACCATTACAGTAGTGAGTCACTATGTAACCTGGACCATTACAGTAGTGAGTCACTATGTAACCTGGACCATTACATTAGTGAGTCATTGAGTCACTATGTAACCTGGACCATTACAGTAGTGAGTCACTATGTAACCTGGACCATTACAGTAGTGAGTCACTATGTAACCTGGACCGTTACAGTAGTGAGTCACTGAGTCACTATGTAACCTGGACCATTACAGTAGTGAGTCACTATGTAACCTGGACCATTACAGTAGTGAGTCACTATGTAACCTGGACCATTACAGTAGTGAGTCACTATGTAACCTGGACCATTACAGTAGTGAGTCACTATGTAACCTGGTCCATTACAGTAGTGAGTCACTATGTAACCTGGACCATTACAGTAGTGAGTCACTATGTAACCTGGACCATTACAGTAGTGAGTCACTATGTAACCTGGACCATTACAGTAGTGAGTCACTGAGTAACCTGACCATTACATTAGTGAGTCACTGAGTCACTATGTAACCTGGACCATTACAGTAGTGAGTCACTATGTAACCTGGACCATTACAGTAGTGAGTCACTGAGTCACTATGTAACCTGGACCATTACAGTAGTGAGTCACTGAGTCACTATGTAACCTGGACCATTACAGTAGTGAGTCACTATGTAACCTGGACCATTACAGTAGTGAGTCACTGTGTAACCTGGACCATTACAGTAGTGAGTCACTGTGTAACCTGGACCATTACGGTAGTGAGTCACTGAGTCACTACGTAACCTGGACCATTACAGTAGTGAGTCACTATGTAACCTGGACCATTACAGTAGTGAGTCACTATGTAACCTGGACCATTACAGTAGTGAGTCACTATGTAACCTGGACCATTACAGTAGTGAGTCACTATGTAACCTGGACCATTACAGTAGTGAGTCACTATGTAACCTGGACCATTACAGTAGTGAGTCACTATGTAACCTGGACCATTACAGTAGTGAGTCACTATGTAACCTGGACCATTACAGTAGTGAGTCACTATGTAACCTGGACCATTACAGTAGTGAGTCACTATGTAACCTGGTCCATTACAGTAGTGAGTCACTATGTAACCTGGACCATTACAGTAGTGAGTCACTATGTAACCTGGACCATTACAGTAGTGAGTCACTATGTAACCTGGACCATTACAGTAGTGAGTCACTGAGTCACTATGTAACCTGGACCATTACAGTAGTGAGTCACTATGTAACCTGGACCATTACAGTAGTGAGTCACTGAGTCACTATGTAACCTGGACCATTACAGTAGTGAGTCACTATGTAACCTGGACCATTACAGTAGTGAGTCACTGAGTCACTATGTAACCTGGACCATTACAGTAGTGAGTCACTATGTAACCTGGACCATTACAGTAGTGAGTCACTGAGTCACTATGTAACCTGGACCATTACAGTAGTGAGTCACTATGTAACCTGGACCATTACAGTAGTGAGTCACTGTGTAACCTGGACCATTACAGTAGTGAGTCACTGTGTAACCTGGACCATTACGGTAGTGAGTCACTGAGTCACTACGTAACCTGGACCATTACAGTAGTGAGTCACTATGTAACCTGGACCATTACAGTAGTGAGTCACTATGTAACCTGGACCATTACAGTAGTGAGTCACTATGTAACCTGGACCATTACAGTAGTGAGTCACTATGTAACCTGGACCATTACAGTAGTGAGTCACTATGTAACCTGGACCATTACAGTAGTGAGTCACTATGTAACCTGGACCATTACAGTAGTGAGTCACTATGTAACCTGGACCATTACAGTAGTGAGTCACTATGTAACCTGGATCATTACAGTAGTGAGTCACTATGTAACCTGGACCATTACAGTAGTGAGTCACTATGTAAGACCATTACAGTAGTGAGTCACTATGTAACCTGGACCATTACAGTAGTGAGTCACTATGTAACCTGGACCATTACAGTAGTGAGTCACTATATAACCTGGACCGTTACAGTAGTGAGCCACTATGTAACCTGGACCATTACAGTAGTGAGTCACTATGTAACCTGGACCATTACAGTAGTGAGTCACTGAGTCACTATGTAACCTGGACCATTACAGTAGTGAGTCACTGAGTCATTACATAGTGAGTCACTATGTAACCTGGACCATTACAGTAGTGAGTCACTATGTAACCTGGACCATTACAGTAGTGAGTCACTATGTAACCTGGACCATTACAGTAGTGAGTCACTATGTAACCTGGACCATTACAGTAGTGAGTCACTGTGTAACCTGGACCATTACAGTAGTGAGTCACTATGTAACCTGGACCATTACAGTAGTGAGTCACTATGTAAC
Source organism: Oncorhynchus nerka (assembly GCF_034236695.1). Classification (NCBI taxonomy): domain Eukaryota; kingdom Metazoa; phylum Chordata; class Actinopteri; order Salmoniformes; family Salmonidae; genus Oncorhynchus; species Oncorhynchus nerka. The sequence continues at coordinate 4,115,374 of NC_088406.1, forward strand.
CTGGACCATTACAGTAGTGAGTCACTATGTAACCTGGACCATTACAGTAGTGAGTCACTATGTAACCTGGACCATTACAGTAGTGAGTCACTATGTAACCTGGACCATTACAGTAGTGAGTCACTATGTAACCTGGACCATTACAGTAGTGAGTCACTGAGCCACTATGTAACCTGGACCATTACAGTAGTGAGTCACTGAGCCACTATGTAACCTGGACCATTACAGTAGTGAGTCGCTGAGTCACTATGTAACCTGGACCATTACAGTAGTGAGTCACTGAGCCACTATGTAACCTGGACCATTACAGTAGTGAGTTACTGAGTCACTATGTAACCTGGACCATTACAGTAGTGAGTCATTGAGTCACTATGTAACCTGGACCATTACAGTAGTGAGTCATTGAGTCACTATGTAACCTGGACCATTACAGTAGTGAGTCACTGAGTCACTATGTAACCTGGACCATTACAGTAGTGAGTCACTGTGTAACCTGGACCATTACAGTAGTGAGTCACTGAGTCACTATGTAACCTGGACCATTACAGTAGTGAGTCACTGTGCAGCTTGTTGTTTGCTCTTTGCACACATATCACTGTATCATCTGCAAACATTCGAACTACAGACCCAGTACAGACAGAAGCAGGTCATTAATGTACAGGCTGAACTACAGACCCAGTACAGACAGAAGCATGTCATTAATGTACAGGCTGAACTACAGACCCAGTACAGACAGAAGCAGGTCATTAATGTACAGGCTGAACTACAGACCCAGTACAGACAGAAGCAGGTCATGAATGTACAGGCTGAACTACAGACCCAGTACAGACAGAAGCAGGTCATTAATGTACAGGCTGAACTACAGACCCAGTACAGACAGAAGCAGGTCATTAATGTACAGGCTGAACTACAGACCCAGTACAGACAGAAGCAGGTCATTAATGTACAGGCTGAACTACAGACCCAGTACAGACAGAAGCAGGTCATTAATGTACAGGCTGAACTACAGACCCAGTACAGACAGAAGCATGTCATTAATGTACAGGCTGAACAGGAGGAGCCCCAGTATTGACCCTTGGGGCACGCTCGCATCATTTTTGAGAGTGGACGACAGCTCATTTGCTCACTGACACACTGGGTTCTGCCTTTTGGGAGAAAAGTTGAACTTGTGAGGAGAACCTCATGGTTAACAGTTAACAGTCTAGAAATACAGTGTTAATCATGCCCCCTTTGTCTGTCTTGGACTTCACATTTCCCAGAAGAAAGCAGTTGGCCGTTTCTGTCGAGTGTAACGTGAAGGGGCTTTTGTTGAGGTTGGCAATCAGTTGCTCTGCGACACACTTTTTTAGCAACTTTTAACGCCACAGGTAGTATGGGCCTGTATTTTCTCACGTCAGCAGGGTTACCTGATTTAAAGATGGCCGACTTCCAGACCCTTGGAAACACCACCTGACGACCTTAGTAACGGGGAGTGATAAGCTGTACTTTCCCCTAAATCGGTTCCATAGTGTGGGAACAGCTTTCTAGCTGATCTATAAGGTCAGAGGTTAAATATGACATTTTTACATTTTACATTTAAGTCATTTAGCAGACGCTCTTATCCAGAGCGACTTACAAATTGGTGCATTATCCCACTACTGGACAGCACGGGGGATTTGACCTGCTTCGTTTCCGACCTGGGCCGGTTCACCCCTCCTTAGACAACCTGGTGGTCCCGGGCTCCCCCAGGAACACCATATCGATACCGAACTCAGCGTGGACACCCGTTCGACATAGTGTGCTGCAGCCCAGAGCTCCTCAGCTCACTTGATCCACCAACCTCAGCCTCCCAGTGACTTGGAATACAGGGACATGCCACCGCATGACAATTCCGGTAATATTTTGAGTGTTCTTACCTCTGGGACATGGTCGTACACATTTGGGGAGGAGGGGGGTTGTTTTGAAACTGTAAATGTTTTTAGGTATTTTGGCGAATTCAAGAGGGAATAAGTATATTCCGTTTTAATTCATGAATTTTGCGAAAATTTGTTAAAAAATGAAATACTAAAATGTGCATTGAATTCATGTTCTCAGTACATGTTTGAATCTGTCTTACAAACGTCAATTATTCCAATTGGTTTTATTGTATGGTACTTGACTGACATCGTGTGGTTGGTTGACAGTATTGCAGCCTAGCTGCTGTGTTATTTTTGCGCATCGTCATGCTGATGGAACTAATGGTCGGTAGGAAACGCTTCTCTGCACTTTCCTTTCATTTCATTACGTCCAAATGGTCACAAAATATGTATGAACTAATATAATGACATGTAGTTTGTCATAATGTGAAGTGTATTTTGGTTGTTTTAACCAAGTTTCCATGCTAACTAGCATAGCTATGCTAGCTATGCTAACTCTTGTCCTGTTAGCCATGTACACTGTTGGCTAGCTCGTTTTCAACATGCGTGTCCCTTCTAGAAGGTTCAACATTTGTATTCAATTTTGGTTATTCTTTTAAGCTGTAGGATTATGAGAGAAGCCATAAGTCAACTGACACTGCGGCGTATGTTATTGTCTGTCCCAGAAATAAATTTAAAAATACAGATTTGATGAGCTCCGGTACCATTGTTTCCATTCCTGCTGATTGGTTGCCTCAGAACGGGAAGTTTACACTACCTAGATAAATACTAAACAACCTTTCTGGCACCGCTAGACTTGTCTGAGGCCGTATGTCTCACAGCGTCTGTGTTTCTGAGAAGGTGACTGCTGGAGGTACTTACTTCATCATGGAGACTGTAAGAGGAAAATCATTGTTATGTGAAGCATGGAAGACACCCTGTTGACATCAGAAGCATGGAACACCCCCTGTTGACATCAGAAGCATGGAGACACCGTGTGACATCAGAAGCATGGAACACCCCCTGTTGACATCAGAAGCATGGAACACCCCCTGTTGACATCAGAAGCATGGAACACCCCCTGTTGACATCAGAAGCATGGAACACCCCCTGTTGACGTCAGAAGCATGGAACACCCCCTGTTGACGTCAGAAGCATGGAACACCCCCTGTTGACGTCAGAAGCACGGAAGACACCGTGTGACATCAGAAGCACGGAAGACACCGTGTGACATCAGAACCATGGAAGACACCCTGTTGACGTCAGAAGCATGGAAGTACTAAACCACCTGACCATCTTCTCTCATCACATTGTATCCGTCTCAAACGGCCCTATTACCTATACAGCCCATAGTCCTCTGGTCAAAAGTAGTGCGCTATATAGGGAATGGGGTGCCATTTGGAATGCACCCATTTAACGGCAACCCTCACGGGGCAACACTCTGTTACAGTTTTCATTAGCTATTAAGCAGATTGAGGGCTAGGCAGGTGATTGACCCCTTGAGCAGAGCTTCTTTCCTTCTAGTCGTGTGAAATCAGGCCAGAGCCAAGCTAATCGGCGGCTTGGGGAAGGTTAGTTCACTGTCTCTGGAAAGACGGTGCTCACTGCATGATGGGAAAAGCACTTTGTCATTCCCTGTTCCCTGATTGGTCCTGCAGGCGTTCCAGTGATTCATTCTGCCAGCTCTGCGTCGTGTGAATTAAAATAATTTATATTCCTATATCGTGTTCTATAGGGACGGATATTGCGGATAGAGAAGAAGTCCCATATCGTGTTCTATAGGGACGGATATTGCGGATAGAGAAGAAGAAGTCCCAGAGTTCCTGTGCTTCAGTTAACATTGACTTGTCATTTCATAAAGGATATGTGTCTCTCTTACGACATTGAAAAATACATTCTAGAGAATTATGGAGTATGTATGGAGACACTTCATGGGTACTGTTGTGAAAGGAAAAAACAAACAGAAACACACACACAGAGACACACACACAGACACACATATACACACACACACACAAAGACACACACACACACGCACACATATACACACACACACACACACACAAAACACACACACACACACACACAAAGACACACACACACGCACACATATACACACATATACACACATATACACACACACACACACACACACACAGAGACACACACACACAGACACACATATACACACAAAGACACACACACACACACACACAAAGACACACACATATACACAGATATACACACACACACACACACACACACACACACACACACACACACACACACACACACACACACACACACACACACACACACACACACACACACACACACAGAGAGAGAGAGAGAGATGAAAGAAGAAACCTTAATGCTGTTCTGACAAATAGGTGAACCAGGTGCTCGTTGCCCATTATCTGGATGTCTCTCTCTTCAGACATATGAAATGTTTCATGTAGACATTTACATTGGGTTTGGTTCTGGGTTCTGGGCATAGTAATATAGCTGGTTCTGGGTTCTGGGCAAAGTAATATAGCTGGTTCTGGGTTCTGGGCATAGTAACATAGATGGTTCTGGGCATAGTAATATAGCTGGTTCTGGGTTCTGGGCATGGTAATATAGCTGGTTCTGGGTTCTGGGCATAGTATCAAAGATGGTTCTGGGTTCTGGGCAAAGTAATATAGCTGGTTCTGGGTTCTGGGCATAGTAATATAGCTGGTTCTGGGTTCTGGGCATAGTAATATAGCTGGTTCTGGGTTCTGGGCAAAGTAATATAGCTGGTTCTGGGTTATGGGCATAGTAACATAGATGGTTCTGGGTTCTGGGCATAGTTACAGCTGGTTCTGGGCATAGTAGCATAGCTGGTTCTGGGTATAGTAGCATAGCTGGTTCTGGGCATAATATTATAGCTGGTTCTGGGTTCTGGGCATAGTAATATAGCTGGTTCTGGGTTCTGGGCAAAGTAATTTAGCTGGTTCTGGGCATAGTAACATAGCTGGCTCTGGGTTCTGGGCAGAGTAATATAGCTGGTTCTGGGTTCTGGGCATAGTAATAGCTGGTTCTGGGTTCTGGGCATAGTAACAGCTGGTTCTGGGCATAGTAACATAGCTGGTTCTGGGCATAGTAACATAGCTGGTTCTGGGCATAGTAATATAGCTGGTTCTGGGCATAGTAATAGCTGGTTCTGGGCATAGTAGCTGGTTCTGGGCATAGTAACATAGCTGGTTCTGGGCATAGTAACATAGCTGGTTCTGGGCATAGTAACAGCTGGTTCTGGGCATAGTAACAGCTGGTTCTGGGCATAGTAACAGCTGGTTCTGGGCATAGTAACAGCTGGTTCTGGGCATAGTAACATAGCTGGTTCTGGGCATAGTAACATAGCTGGTTCTGGGCATAGTAACATAGCTGGTTCTGGGCATAGTAACATAGCTGGTTCTGGGCATAGTAACATAGCTGTTTCTGGGCATAGTAACATAGCTGGTTCTGGGCATAGTAACATAGCTGGTTCTGGGCATAGTATTATAGCTGGTTCTGGGCATAGTAACATAGCTGGTTCTGGGCATAGTATTATAGCTGGTTCTGGGCATAGTATTATAGCTGGTTCTGGGCATAGTATTATAGCTGGTTCTGGGTTCTGGGCATAGTATTATAGCTGGTTCTGGGTTCTGGGCATAGTAATATAGCTGGTTCTGGGTTCTGGGCATAGTAACAGCTGGTTCTGGCCATAGTAGCATAGCTGGTTCTGGGCATAATATTATAGCTGGTTCTGGGTTCTGGGCATAGTAATATAGCTGGTTCTGGGTTCTGGGCAAAGTAATTTAGCTGGTTCTGGGCATAGTAACATAGCTGGTTCTGGGCATAGTATTATAGCTGGTTCTGGGCATAGTAACAGCTGGTTCTGGCCATAGTAGCTGGTTCTGGGCATAGTATTATAGCTGGTTCTGGGCATAGTATTATAGCTGGTTCTGGGTTCTGGGCATAGTATTATAGCTGGTTCTGGGTTCTGGGCATAGTAATATAGCTGGTTCTGGGTTCTGGGCATAGTAACAGCTGGTTCTGGCCATAGTAGCATAGCTGGTTCTGGGCATAGTAATATAGCTGGTTCTGGGTTCTGGGCAAAGTAATTTAGCTGGTTCTGGGCATAGTAACATAGCTGGTTCTGGGCATAGTAACATAGCTGGTTCTGGGCATAGTATTATAGCTGGTTCTGGGTTCTGGGCATAGTAATATAGCTGGTTCTGGGTTCTGGGCATAGTAATATAGCTGGTTCTGGGTTCTGGGCATAGTAACAGCTGGTTCTGGGCATAGTAGCATAGCTGGTTCTGGCATAGTAGCATAGCTGGTTCTGGACATAATATTATAGCTGGTTCTGGGTTCTGGGCATAGTAATATAGCTGGTTCTGGGCATGGTAATATAGCTGGTTCTGGGTATAGTAGCATAGCTGGTTCTGGGCATAATATTATAGCTGGTTCTGGGTTCTGGGCATAGTAATGTAGCTGGTTCTGGGCATGGTAATGTAGCTGGTTCTGGGCATGGTAATATAGCTGGTTCTGGGCATGGTAATATAGCTGGTTCTGGGCATAGGAAAAGCTGAACACGACTCCATTTTGTTGATCCCTGCCTACAGACAGAAACTAAAACAAGAAGCTCCCGCGCTGAGGTCTGTTCAACGCTGGTCCGACCAACTTGATTCCACACTCCAAGACTGCTTCCATCACGTGGACTGGGATATGTTTCGTATTGCGTCAGACAACAACATTGACGAATACGCTGATTCGGTGAGCGAGTTCATTAGAACGTGCGTTGAAGATGTCGTTCCCATAGCAACGATTAAAACATTCCCAAACCAGAAACCGTGGATTGATGGCAGCATTCGCGTGAAACTGAAAGCCGGAACCACTGCTTTTAATCAGGGCAAGGTGACCGGAAACATGACCGAATACAAACAGTGTAACTATTCCCTCCGCAAGGCAATCAAACAAGCTAAGCGTCAGTATAGAGACAAAGTAGAATCTCAATTCAACGGCTCAGACACAAGAGGTATATGGCAGGGTCTACAGTCAATCACGGATTACAAAAAGAAAACCAGCCCTGTCGCAGACCAGGATGTCTTGCTCCCAGGCAGACTAAATAACTTTTTTGCCCGCTTTGAGGACAATACAGTGCCACTGACACGGCCCGCAACTAAAACATGCGGACTCTCCTTCACTGCAGCCGACGTGAGGAAAACATTTAAACGTGTTAACCCTCGCAAGGCTGCAGGCCCAGACGGCATCCCCAGCTGCGCCCTCAGAGCATGCGCAGACCAGCTGGTTGGTGTGTTTACGAACATATTCAATCAATCCCTATCCCAGTCTGTTGTTCCCACATGCTTCAAGAGGGCCACCATTGTTCCTGTTCCCAAGAAAGCTAAGGCAACTGAGCTAAACGACTACCGCCCCGTAGCACTCACTTCCGTCATCATGAAGTGCTTTGAGAGACTAGTCAAGGACCATATCACCTCCACCCTACCTGACACCCTAGACCCACTCCAATTTGCTTACCGCCCAAATAGGTCCACAGACGATGCAATCTCAACCACACTGCACACTGCCCTAACCCATCTGGACAAGAGGAATACCTATGTGAGAATGCTGTTCATCGACTACAGCTCGGCATTTATAACACCATAGTGCCCTCCAAGCTCGTCATCAAGCTCGAGACCCTGGGTCTCGACCCCGCCCTGTGCAACTGGGTACTGGACTTCCTGACGGGCCGCCCCCAGGTGGTGAGGGGAGGCAACAACATTTCCACCCCGCTGATCCTCAACACTGGGCCCCACAAGGGTGCGTTCTGAGCCCTCTTCTGTACTCCCTGTTCACCCACGACTGTGTGGCCATGCACGCCTCCAACTCAATCATCAAGTTTGCGGACGACACAACAGTGGTAGGCTTTATTACCAACAACGACGAGACAGCCTACAGGGAGGAGGTGAGGGCCCTCGGAGTGTGGTGTCAGGAAAATAACCTCACACTCAACGTCAACAAAACTAAGGAACAGTAGTGGAGAGGGTAGTACGTTTTAAGTTCCTCGGCGTACACATCACAGACAAACTGAATTGGTCCACCCACACAGACAGCATCGTGAAGAAGGCGCAGCAGCCCCTCTTCAACCTCAGGAGGCTGAAGAAATTTGGCTTGTCACCGAAAGCACACACAAACTTCTACAGATGCACAATCGAGAGCATCCTGTCGGGCTGTATCACCGCCTGGTACAGCAACTGCTCCGCCCACAACCGTAAGGCTCTCCAGAGGGTAGTGAGGTCTGCACAACGCATCACCGGGGGCAAACTACCTGCCCTCCAGGACACCTACACCACCCGATGTCACAGGAAGGCCATAAAGATCATCAAGGACAACAACCACCCGAGCCACTGCCTGTTCACCCCGCTATCGTCCAGAAGGCGAGGTCAGTACAGGTGCATCAAAGCAGGGACCGAGAGACTGAAAAACAGCTTCTAAGGCCACTGATACATGTATTACATAAAGATGCAGTAGATGATATAGAGTACACTATATACATATACATATGAGATGAATAATGTAGGGTATGTAAACATTATATTAGGTAGCATTGTTTAAAGTGGCTAGTGATATATTTTACATCATTTCCCATCAATTCCCATTATTAAAGTGGCTGGAGTTGAGTCAGTGTCAGTGTGTTGGCAGCAGCCACTCGATGTTAGTTTTTGAAAGAAAACACGTTTTTTATCCATTAAAATAACATCAAATTCATCAGAAATAAAGTGTAGACATTGTTAATGTTGTAAATTACTATTGTAGCTAGAAACGGTTTATAGAATATCTACATAGGTGTACAGAGGCCCATTATCAGCAACCTTCACTCCTGTGTTCCAATGGAATATCTACATAGGTGTACAGAGGCCCATTATCAGCAACCTTCACTCCTGTGTTCCAATGGAATATCTGGAATATCATAGGTGTACAGAGGCCCATTATCAGCAACCTTCACTCCTGTGTTCCAATGGAATATCTACATAGGTGTACAGAGGCCCATTATCAGCAACCTTCACTCCTGTGTTCCAATGGAATATCTACATAGGTGTACAGAGGCCCATTATCAGCAACCTTCACTCCTGTGTTCCAATGGAATATCTACATAGGTGTACAGAGGCCCATTATCAGCAACCATCACTCCTGTGTTCCAATGGAATATCTACATAGGTGTACAGAGGCCCATTATCAGCAACCTTCACTTGTGTGTTCCAATGGAATATCTACATAGGTGTACAGAGGCCCATTATCAGCAACCATCACTCCTGTGTTCCAATGGAATATCTACATAGGTGTACAGAGGCCCATTATCAGCAACCATCACTCCTGTGTTCCAATGGAATATCTACATAGATGTACAGAGGCCCATTATCAGCAACCTTCACTCCTGTGTTCCAATGGAATATCTACATAGGTGTACAGAGGCCCATTATCAGCAACCATCACTCCTGTGTTCCAATGGAATATCTACATAGATGTACAGAGGCCCATTATCAGCAACCTTCACTCGTGTGTTCCAATGGAATATCTACATAGGTGTACAGAGGCCCATTATCAGCAACCTTCACTCGTGTGTTCCAATGGAATATCTACATAGGTGTACAGAGGCCCATTATCAGCAACCATCACTCCTGTGTTCCAATGGAATATCTACATAGGTGTACAGAGGCCCATTATCAGCAACCTTCACTCCTGTGTTCCAATGGAATATCTACATAGGTGTACAGAGGCCCATTATCAGCAACCATCACTCCTGTGTTCCAATGGAATATCTACATAGGAGTACAGAGGCCCATTATCAACAACCATCACTCCTGTGTTCCAATGGAATATCTACATAGGTGTACAGAGGCCCATTATCAACAACCATCACTCCTGTGTTCCAATGGAATATCTACATAGGTGTACAGAGGCCCATTATCAGCAACCATCACTCCTGTGTTCCAATGGCACGTTGTGTTAGCTAATCCAAGTTTATCATTTTAAAAGGCTAATTGATCATTAGAAAACCCTTTCGCAATTATGTTGGCACAGCTGAAAACTGTTGTTCTGATTATAGAAGCAATAAAACTGGCCTTCTTTAGACTAGTTGAGTATCTGGAGCATCAGCATTTGTGGGTTCGATTACAGGCTCAAAACGTCCAGAAACCAAGACCTTCCTTCTGAAACTCATCAGTCTATTCTTGTTCTGAGAAAGGAAGGCAAATTGCCAAGAAACTGAAGATCTCGTACAACGCTGTGTACAACTCCCTTCACAGAACAGCGCAAACTGGCTCTAACCAGAATAGAAAGAGGAGTGGGAGGCCCCGGTGCACTGAAAAAAAAGAAACAGATGCCTCACAAGTCCTCAACTGACAGCTTCATAATACCCGCAAAACACCATTCTCAATGTCAACAGTGAAGAGGTGTTGCCTACCCTCACCATCTGTTGTCGGCCCGTCAGGAATTCCAGGGACCCAATTGCAAAGGGAGGTGTTCAGTCCCAGGGTCCAAAGCTTGGTGACAAACTTGGAGGGTACAATGGTGTCACTGACTACGCTGAACTGTAGCCAGTGAACAGCATTCTCACATTTTGATTGGGGAAGCAGCAAACCGTCACCGTGGGGACAACATCGGCTATGCATTTCCTGATGAAGCCTAATGAAGCCGGTGACGGAGGTGGTTAGCTCGTCGATGCTATCAGCAATGTCCAGTCAGCGCTATCAAAATAGGCTTTATTAGCCTCCGATTTGGAGGACCATTTCTCAACAGAGCACGTCACGGGCACTTCCTGTTTCAGTTTCTAATTGTAGACAGGAAGCAGGAGTATAGAGTCATGACCTGATTTGCCGAAGGGGGGGGGGGGGGGGTCGAGAGAGGGCCTTGTATGCTTACTTGTGGGTAGAGTAACAGTGGTCTAGGACTGTATCGCCCCCTAGTGGGGAAGGAGATGTGTTGATGGAAGTTGGGCATTATGTGCCTTAATGATGTGGAATTAAAATCACCGGCAGTAGGAAAGCAGCCTCAGAGTACATGGTTTCCTGCTTATATATATATATATATCCTCCAACAGTTTGCTCATTGAAGTGGCAGCTTGTTGTTTTTGGTCTAGAGGTGGAATGTATACAACAGTCACGATAACAGCTGAAAACTCTTTCGGGAGGTAGAAGGGTCGGCATTTGACCATCAGGTATTCCAAGACTACTAAACAATGGGTGGAGACTTCGACAGCGCACGAGGCATACCCCTCCCCCTCTCGATGTCCCTGAATTCAATGTCCTGGTGAATGTTTCAGAAAAGCAGAGAACATTGCCGTTACGAAAGGTTGCAAAGCCGTGATCAGAGTTCACATGTGACTGGATATTAGCCAGTAGAATGCAGTAGAATGCAGTAGAATGCAGTAGAATGCAGTAGAATGCAGTGAGGAGGTGGCCGGTTTTCCCTTTGCCTTTATCTCACCAGGGCTTCCCATCTCCTGCCTCTTTTTCGTCGGCGTTTCTTCTTGGGTAGCCTGAAATTTGGGTCAGAATTACACACAAAAAAAGCCAAAGGCAGATGAGTCGAAGTCAAAGTTGAAGCCAGAATTGAGGTTAGTAATTGCCGATCTGAAGTTCTTGTCAATCATAAGAAATGATAGCAGGTAAATTTAGTGCAGGAAAATAAGTGGAGAAACCTCAACAGGATCTCGCAAGAGAACACTCTATAGTGCACAATTTTTACAAGAACCCTATGCACTCTATAGTGCACAATTTTTTACAAGAACCCTATGCACTCTATAGTGCACTATTTTTTACAAGAACCCTATGCACTCTATAGTGCACTATTTTTACAAGAACCCTATGCACTCTATAGTGCACTATTTTTGACAAGAACCCTATGCACTCTATAGTGCACTATTTTTTACAACAACCCTATGCACTCTATAGTGCACTATTTTTTACAAGAACCCTATGCACTCTATAGTGCACTATTTTTTACAAGAACCCTATGCACTCTATAGTGCACTATTTTTGACAAGAACCCTATGCACTCTATAGTGTACTATTTTTGACAAGAACCCTATGCACTCTATAGGGAATGCACTATTTTTGACAAGAACCCTATGCACTCTATAGGGAATGCACTAGTTTTGACAAGAACCCTATGCACTCTATAGGGAATGCACTAGTTTTGACAAGAACCCTATGCACTCTATAGGGAATGCACTAGTTTTGACAAGAACCCTATGCACTCTATAGGGAATGCACTATTTTTGACAAGAACCCTATGCACTCTATAGGGAATGCACTATTTTTGACAAGAACCCTATGCACTCTATAGGGAATGCACTATTTTTGACAAGAACCCTATGCACTCTATAGGGAATGCACTATTTTTGACAAGAACCCTATGCACTCTATAGGGAATGCACTAGTTTTGACAAGAACCCTATGCACTCTATAGGGAATGCACTATTTTTGACAAGAACCCTATGCACTCTATAGGGAATGCACTATTTTTGACAAGAACCCTATGCACTCTATAGGAATGCACTATTTTTGACAAGAACCCTATGCACTCTATAGGAATGCACTAGTTTTGACAAGAACCCTATGCACTCTATAGGGAATGCACTAGTTTTGACAAGAACCCTATGCACTCTATAGGGAATGCACTAGTTTTGACAAGAACCCTATGCACTCTATAGGGAATGCACTAGTTTTGACAAGAACCCTATGCACTCTATAGGGAATGCACTAGTTTTGACAAGAACCCTATGCACTCTATAGGGAATGCACTAGTTTTGACAAGAACCCTATGCACTCTATAGGGAATGCACTATTTTTGACAAGAACCCTATGCACTCTATAGTGCACTATTTTTTACAAGAACCCTATGCACTCTATAGTGCACTATTTTTGACAAGAACCCTATGCACTCTATAGGGAATGCACTATTTTTGACAAGAACCCTATGCACTCTATAGGGAATGCACTAGTTTTGACAAGAACCCTATGCACTCTATAGGGAATGCACTAGTTTTGACAAGAACCCTATGCACTCTATAGGGAATGCGAACCCTATGCACTCTATAGGGAATGCACTAGTTTTGACAAGAACCCTATGCACTCTATAGGGAATGCACTAGTTTTGACAAGAACCCTATGCACTCTATAGGGAATGCACTAGTTTTGACAAGAACCCTATGCACTCTATAGGGAATGCACTAGTTTTGACAAGAACCCTATGCACTCTATAGGGAATGCACTAGGGAATGCACTTTTTGACAAGAACCCTATGCACTCTATAGGGAATGCACTAGTTTTGACAAGAACCCTATGCACTCTATAGGGAATGCACTAGTTTTGACAAGAACCCTATGCACTCTATAGGGAATGCACTAGTTTTGACAAGAACCCTATGCACTCTATAGGGAATGCACTAGTTTTGACAAGAACCCTATGCACTCTATAGGAATGCACTAGTTTTGACAAGAACCCTATGCACTCTATAGTTTTGACAAGGAATGCACTAGTTTTGACAAGAACCCTATGCACTCTATAGGGAATGCACTAGTTTTGACAAGAACCCTATGCACTCTATAGGGAATGCACTAGTTTTGACAAGAACCCTATGCACTCTATAGGGAATGCACTAGTTTTGACAAGAACCCTATGCACTCTATAGGGAATGCACTAGTTTTGACAAGAACCCTATGCACTCTATAGGGAATGCACTAGTTTTGACAAGAACCCTATGCACTCTATTTTTGACAAGAATATGCACTCTATAGGGAATGCACTAGTTTTGACAAGAACCCTATGCACTCTATAGGGAATGCACTATTTTTGACAAGAACCCTATGCACTCTATAGGGAATGCACTATTTTTGACAAGAACCCTATGCACTCTATAGGGAATGCACTAGTTTTGACAAGAACCCTATGCACTCTATAGGGAATGCACTAGTTTTGACAAGAACCCTATGCACTCTATAGGGAATGCACTATTTTTGACAAGAACCCTATGGAATGCACTATTTTTGACAAGAACCCTATGCACTCTATAGGAATGCACTAGTTTTGACAAGAACCCTATGCACTCTATAGGGAATGCACTAGTTTTGACAAGAACCCTATGCACTCTATAGGGAATGCACTATTTTGACAAGAACCCTATGCACTCTATAGGGAATGCACTAGTTTTGACAAGAACCCTATGCACTCTATAGGGAATGCACTAGTTTGACAAGAACCCTATGCACTCTATAGGGAAATGCACTAGTTTTGACAAGAACCCTATGCACTCTATAGGGAATGCACTAGTTTTGACAAGAACCCTATGCACTCTATAGGGAATGCACTAGTTTTGACAAGAACCCTATGCACTCTATAGGGAATGCACTAACAAGAACCCTATGCACTCTATAGGGAATGCACTAGTTTTGACAAGAACCCTATGCACTCTATAGGGAATGCACTATTTTTGACAAGAACCCTATGCACTCTATAGGGAATGCACTAGTTTTGACAAGAACCCTATGCACTCTATAGGGAATGCACTAGTTTTGACAAGAACCCTATGCACTCTATAGGGAATGCACTAGTTTTGACAAGAACCCTATGCACTCTATAGGGAATGCACTAGTTTTGACAAGAACCCTATGCACTCTATAGGGAATGCACTAGTTTTGACAAGAACCCTATGCACTCTATAGGGAATGCACTAGTTTTGACAAGAACCCTATGCACTCTATAGGGAATGCACTAGTTTTGACAAGAACCCTATGCACTCTATAGGGAATGCACTAGTTTTGACAAGAACCCTATGCACTCTATAGGGAATGCACTAGTTTTGACAAGAACCCTATGCACTCTATATGCACTCTATAGGGAATGCACTAGTTTTGACAAGAACCCTATGCACTCTATAGGGAATGCACTAGTTTTGACAAGAACCCTATGCACTCTATAGGGAATGCACTAGTTTTGACAAGAACCCTATGCACTCTATAGGGAATGCACTAGTTTTGACAAGAACCCTATGCACTCTATAGGGAATGCACTAGTTTTGACAAGAACCCTATGCACTCTATAGGGAATGCACTAGTTTTGACAAGAACCCTATGCACTCTATAGGGAATGCACTAGTTTTGACAAGAACCCTATGCACTCTATAGGGAATGCACTATTTTTGACAAGAACCCTATGCACTCTATAGGGAATGCACTAGTTTTGACAAGAACCCTATGCACTCTATAGGGAATGCACTAGTTTTGACAAGAACCCTATGCACTCTATAGGGAATGCACTAGTTTTGACAAGAACCCTATGCACTCTATAGGGAATGCACTAGTTTTGACAAGAACCCTATGCACTCTATAGGGAATGCACTAGTTTTGACAAGAAACCCTAGGGAATGCACTCTATAGGAATGCACTAGTTTTGACAAGAACCCTATGCACTCTATAGGGAATGCACTAGTTTTGACAAGAACCCTATGCACTCTATAGGGAATGCACTAGTTTTGACAAGAACCCTATGCACTCTATAGGAATGCACTAGTTTTGACAAGAACCCTATGCACTCTATAGGGAATGCACTAGTTTTGACAAGAACCCTATGCACTCTATAGGGAATGCACTAGTTTTGACAAGAACCCTATGCACTCTATAGGGAATGCACTAGTTTTGACAAGAACCCTATGCACTCTATAGGGAATGCACTAGTTTTGACAAGAACCCTATGCACTCTATAGGGAATGCACTAGTTTTGACAAGAAATGCACTCTAGAATTTTGACAAGAACCCTATGCACTCTATAGGGAATGCACTAGTTTTGACAAGAACCCTATGCACTCTATAGGGAATGCACTAGTTTTGACAAGAACCCTATGCACTCTATAGGGAATGCACTAGTTTTGACAAGAACCCTATGCACTCTATAGGGAATGCACTAGTTTTGACAAGAACCCTATGCACTCTATAGGGAATGCACTAGTTTTGACAAGAACCCTATGCACTCTATAGGAATGCACTAGTTTTGACAAGAACCCTATGCACTCTATAGGGAATGCACTAGTTTTGACAAGAACCCTATGCACTCTATAGGGAATGCACTAGTTTTGACAAGAACCCTATGCACTCTATAGGGAATGCACTATTTTTGACAAGAACCCTATGCACTCTATAGGGAATGCACTATTTTTGACAAGAACCCTATGCACTCTATAGGGAATGCACTAGTTTTGACAAGAACCCTATGCACTCTATAGGGAATGCACTAGTTTTGACAAGAACCCTATGCACTCTATAGGGAATGCACTAGTTTTGACAAGAACCCTATGCACTCTATAGGGAATGCACTAGTTTTGACAAGAACCCTATGCACTCACTATTTTTGACAAGAATATGGGAATGCACTAGTTTTGACAAGAACCCTATGCACTCTATAGGGAATGCACTAGTTTTGACAAGAACCCTATGCACTCTATAGGGAATGCACTAGTTTTGACAAGAACCCTATGCACTCTATAGGGAATGCACTAGTTTTGACAAGAACCCTATGCACTCTATAGGGAAATGCACTATAGAATTTTGACAAGAACCCTATGCACTCTATAGGGAATGCACTAGTTTTGACAAGAACCCTATGCACTCTATAGGGAATGCACTATTTTTGACAAGAACCCTATGCACTCTATAGGGAATGCACTATTTTTGACAAGAACCCTATGCACTCTATAGGGAATGCACTAGTTTTGACAAGAACCCTATGCACTCTATAGGGAATGCACTAGTTTTGACAAGAACCCTATGCACTCTATAGGGAATGCACTAGTTTTGACAAGAACCCTATGCACTCTATAGGGAATGCACTAGTTTTGACAAGAACCCTATGCACTCTAGGGAATAGGGAAATGCACTATAGGGAATGTTTTGACAAGAACCCTATGCACTCTATAGGGAATGCACTAGTTTTGACAAGAACCCTATGCACTCTATAGGAATATAGGGAATGCACTAGTTTTGACAAGAACCCTATGCACTCTATAGGGAATGCACTAGTTTTGACAAGAACCCTATGCACTCTATAGGGAATGCACTAGTTTTGACAAGAACCCTATGCACTCTATAGGGAATGCACTAGTTTTGACAAGAACCCTATGCACTCTATAGGGAATGCACTAGTTTTGACAAGAACCCTATGCACTCTATAGGGAATGCACTAGTTTTGACAAGAACCCTATGCACTCTATAGGGAATGCACTAGTTTTGACAAGAACCCTATGCACTCTATAGGGAATGCACTAGTTTTGACAAGAACCCTATGCACTCTTTAGTTTTGACAAGAACCCTATGCACTATAGGGAATGCACTAGTTTTGACAAGAACCCTATGCACTCTATAGGGAATGCACTAGTTTTGACAAGAACCCTATGCACTCTATAGGGAATGCACTAGTTTTGACAAGAACCCTATGCACTCTATAGGGAATGCACTAGTTTTGACAAGAACCCTATGCACTCTATAGGGAATGCACTAGTTTTGACAAGAACCCTATGCACTCTATGACAAGGGAATGCACTAGTTTTGACAAGAACCCTATGCACTCTATAGGGAATGCACTAGTTTTGACAAGAACCCTATGCACTCTATAGGGAATGCACTAGTTTTGACAAGAACCCTATGCACTCTATAGGGAATGCACTAGTTTTGACAAGAACCCTATGCACTCTATAGGGAATGCACTAGTTTTGACAAGAACCCTATGCACTCTATAGGGAATGCACTAGTTTTGACAAGAACCCTATGCACTCTATAGGGAATGCACTAGTTTTGACAAGAACCCTATGCACTCTATAGGGAATGCACTATTTTTGACAAGAACCCTATGCACTCTATAGGGAATGCACTAGTTTTGACAAGAACCCTATGCACTCTGACAAGAATAGGAATGCACTAGTTTTGACAAGAACCCTATGCACTCTATAGGGAATGCACTAGTTTTGACAAGAACCCTATGCACTCTATAGGGAATGCACTAGTTTTGACAAGAACCCTATGCACTCTATAGGGAATGCACTAGTTTTGACAAGAACCCTATGCACTCTATAGGGAATGCACTAGTTTTGACAAGAACCCTATGCACTCTATAGGGAATGCACTATTTTTGACAAGAACCCTATGCACTCTATAGGGAATGCACTAGTTTTGACAAGAACCCTATGCACTCTATAGGGAATGCACTATATATATATATTTATTTTTTACCTGGGATGGAAATCAGATCCAAATGAAATTGAGGCACCCGTTGTTGCGTTTGATTTAAAATGTTTAAAATGTGTTTATTCCCTACACGCCCCGACGAATGCAATGTAACAACAACCCTCGCCGACAAATGATTTCTCTCCTGTGGAAGTAACGTTCTCCCCTGTTCATTTCACTGACCACATCAAAGCCATCTTCAAACTCTAAAACCCCTTTCTCTCCTTTTTTAATTTTTTTTATTTTGGCTCAAAAAATATGCTCTGGCTCCTGGTAGCCAGAGGAATGTTAACCCTACGGACACATTGTATATTTGGATGAGTCCTTTACAGGATTCAGGCTGACAGGTTCTGAGAGGAAGTGTTGTTAGATTGATTAGAAGTGATGCTTTGTTGACAGCAGAAGGAGAAGGCGATCGATGCCGTTACCCGTGGTGACACGTGGAAGAGATCTGGCATGCAAAGTCTCATCCAGACTTGATTAGTGCAGGGTCAGTTAAAGGTTCAGTTTGCATCACAAATGGCACCCTATTCCCTGCACAGTGCACTATTTTGGACCAGAATCCTAGTCAAAAGTAGTGCACTCTATAGGGAGTAGGGTGGCGTTTGTGAAGCAAACTGAATCCGTCACGGCTGGGTTCTCAGTTACACCATGGTAAAGACAATATTTAGCAAATTCGTACTTTTCTGTTCATAATCAACATATTTATGGTTATTGCATTTCACTATACTTCTAGACAGCTGGTTGTCAAATACAAAAAGAAATATAATGAGCCAATATTTTTTTTCCTCCACAATGTAGATCTACTTTCAATCTATTTTTAGATAACGTTTATAGCTGTGTTAATTTCTACTGTGATACTGTAGTACATTAGCTGACACATTTATAGCTGTGTTAATTTCTACTGTGATACTGTAGTACATTAGCTGACACATTTATAGCTGTGCTGAATTGAATTCCTGTATTGTTCTCAGAATCCAATCGTATTGTATTAGTCAGGCAGACAGGTTCCAGCAGGTATAGAAGGTTGCAGAGAAATGCTGATGTTCCATTAACAATGCTAATCAATAATCAATAATAATTCTAATCAAAACGAACAAGAAGTGATAAACTGATATGTTCACAGTAAGATAGACAATATACATCAGGAACATGTTGACTGATATGTTCACAGTAAGATAGACAATATACATCAGGAACATGTTGACTGATATGTTCACAGTAAGATATACAATATACATCAGGAACATGTTGACTGATATGAACACAGTAAGATAGACAATATACATCAGGAACATGTTGACTGATATGAACACAGTAAGATAGACAATATACATCAGGAACATGTTGACTGATATGTTCACAGTAAGATAGACAATATACATCAGGAACATGTTGACTGATATGTTCACAGTAAGATATACAATATACATCAGGAACATGTTGACTGATATGTTCACAGTAAGATAGACAATATACATCAGGAACATGTTGACTGATATGTTCACAGTAAGATAGACAATATACATCAGGAACATGTTGACTGATATGAACACAGTAAGATAGACAATATACATCAGGAACATGTTGACTGATATGTTCACAGTAAGATAGACAATATACATCAGGAACATGTTGACTGATATGAACACAGTAAGATAGACAATATACATCAGGAACATGTTGACTGATATGAACACAGTAAGATAGACAATATACATCAGGAACATGTTGACTGATATGAACACAGTAAGATAGACAATATACATCAGGAACATGTTGACTGATATGAACACAGTAAGATAGACAATATACAGCAGGAACATGTTGACTGATATGAACACAGTAAGATAGACAATATACATCAGGAACATGTTGACTGATATGAACACAGTAAGATAGACAATATACATCAGGAACATGTTGACTGATATGAACACAGTAAGATAGACAATATACATCAGGAACATGTTGACTGATATGAACACAGTAAGATATACAATATACATCAGGAACATGTTGACTGATATGAACACAGTAAGATAGACAATATACATCAGGAACATGTTGACTGATATGAACACAGTAAGATAGACAATATACATCAGGAACATGTTGACTGATATGAACACAGTAAGATAGACAATATACATCAGGAACATGTTGACTGATATGAACACAGTAAGATATACAATATACATCAGGAACATGTTGACTGATATGAACACAGTAAGATAGACAATATACATCAGGAACATGTTGACTGATATGAACACAGTAAGATAGACAATATACATCAGGAACATGTTGACTGATATGAACACAGTAAGATAGACAATATACATCAGGAACATGTTGACTGATATGAACACAGTAAGATAGACAATATACATCAGGAACATGTTGACTGATATGTTCACAGTAAGATAGACAATATACATCAGGAACATGATGACTGTATTTACAAATATATTTCTATAACGTGGACAGCGTCTTGGTCGGCGCAGTTGAATAAACAGATAAGAAGAGCAAACAAAGGGAAATGAATTAGGCAAATTATTATTTATTATAACGTACTGTCAAGCCATGTTAAATTTAAAAAAAGACTTGCTACTTGAAACACTCCAGTTGTTACAGTGCTATAGCGTCTGCAGCACGATGACGTCTGTGTTCGTCTGTATCCTACCAGCAGCAGCCCAGTGTGATTCTGCTGTACAGCTGACTAGATCCTGCTAAGGCTCATCTGATTTCACTTCCCCGGGGTGCAGTTGCTGTAGCAGATTCATGCAATTAAGGTTTTGAATCCCAAATGGCACCCTATTCCCTATTTTAGTGCGCTACTTTTGACCAGGGCACCACAATGCTCTAGTCAACAAAAAAAAAAGCAGAGCACTGTATAGGGAATAGGGTGCCCGTTTGGGTGTCAACATTAAACCTGCTGACTGATATTGAGGAGGAGGACACTCACATCCATGGCAGCTCCATCTTAACTCAATCAGAAGCTACACTTAAACAGTGACAGATAAAGAGGTCATGGATCCCAACCAATGATCTTGTTAAGGATTTGTTGATGTCACACATTAACGGACAGAGGCGGGGTTCCGCTTATTGCAGGCTACTGAAAGATGTTTCGACGACAAGCTGGAGGTAACACAAACACAGAGCACCAGTGATGGGTTTCAGGATGTGATACAGCTGTGTACTGAAGATGATTGGTTATAGTGGAGTGGGAGGAGGGGTTATATAGCTGTGTACTGAAGATGATTGGTTATAGTGGAGTGGGAGGAGGGGTTATAGAGCTGTGTACTGAAGATGATTGGTGATAGTGGGAGGAGGGGTTATATAGCTGTGTACTGAAGATGATTGGTTATAGTGGAGTGGGAGGAGGGGTTATAGAGCTGTGTACTGAAGATGATTGGTGATAGTGGAGTGGGAGGAGGGGTTATATAGCTGTGTACTGAAGATGATTGGTGATAGTGGGAGGAGGGGTTATATAGCTGTGTACTGAAGATGATTGGTGATAGTAGAGTGGGAGGAGGGGTTATAGAGCTGTGTACTGAAGATGATTGGTGGGAGGAGGGGTTATATAGCTGTGTACTGAAGATGATTGGTGGGAGGAGGGGTTATATAGCTGTGTACTGAAGATGATTGGTGATAGTGGAGTGGGAGGAGGGGTTATATAGCTGTGTACTGAAGATGATTGGTTATAGTAGAGTAGGAGGAGGGGTTATATAGCTGTGTACTGAAGATGATTGGTGATAGTAGAGTGGGAGGAGGGGTTATATAGCTGTGTACTGAAGATGATTGGTTAGTGGCCAGCCATCAGACTGCTGAACACTTGAACTGGACTGACCACCTGCACTGATTCTCTGCACCGTAGAAGACATGCTTTCAAAAACACACACACACACACACACACACACACACACACACACACACACACACACACACACACACACACACACACACACACACACACACACACACACACACACACACACACACACACACACACAACTGTTGCTACCAGACTCTTATTATGATTGCTAATACTGCAACATTTAAATACTTACCCCTCAATCCCCCTTTCCCCTGATACAGGTGTAAATATTGGGAATATTTCTATTTGATTTTTATCTAACCTTTACTTAACCAGGCAAGTCAGTTAAGAACAAATTCTTATTTTCAATGACGGCCTAGGAACAGCGGGTTAACTGCCTGTTCAGGGGCAGAACGACAGATTTGTACCATGTCAGCTTGGGGGTTTGAACTTGCAACCTTCCGGTTACTAGTCCAACGCTCCAACCACTAGGCTACCCTGCCGCCCCAATATGAACTGTGCCTTCCTGTATTATACTAATGAGAAAATGTTTATTCTACTGAGACATTTACTTTATGTTCCTATTGTTAAACTTTATTCATTCTTATTTGTTGTTGCGTTGTAGAGAGAGAATCTACACGCAAGCATTTGGTTGGACGGTGTTTACCATGTGTATCCTGTACATACGACTAATAAAACTGGAAACTTGGCCACAAATATACACTGTTCTCATTCACTTGTTAAGGTTTAGGTTTTGCGGCCGCACCTGTTGGGGGGGGGGGGGGGGGGGTACTGTCACGTTCTGACCTTTATTTCCGTTGTTTTGTCTTTATTTAGTGTGGTCAGGTCGTGAGTTGGGGTGGGCAGTCTATGTTTGTTTTTCTATGTTGGGTTTTGTGTTCGGCCTAGTATGGTTCTCAATCAGAGGCAGGTGTCGTTAGTTGTCTCTGATTGAGAATCATACTTAGGTAGCCTGGGTTTCACTGTTG
Organism: Oncorhynchus nerka; assembly: GCF_034236695.1. Classification (NCBI taxonomy): domain Eukaryota; kingdom Metazoa; phylum Chordata; class Actinopteri; order Salmoniformes; family Salmonidae; genus Oncorhynchus; species Oncorhynchus nerka. The sequence goes on from NC_088406.1 coordinate 4,138,336, forward strand.
GTTTGTGGGTGTTTGTTTCCGTGTGAGTGTTTGGGCCACACGGTACTGTTTCACTGTTGGTTTGTGGGTGTTTGTTTCCGTGTGAGTGTTTGGGCCACACGGTACTGTTTCTCTGTTGGTTTGTGGGTGTTTGTTTCCGTGTGAGTGTTTGTCGCCACACAATACTGTTTCACTGTTGGTTTGTGGGTGTTTGTTTCCGTGTGAGTGTTTGGGCCACACGGTACTGTTTCACTGTTGGTTTGTGGGTGTTTGTTTCCGTGTGAGTGATTGGGCCACACGGTACTGTTTCACTGTTGGTTTGTGGGTGTTTGTTTCCGTGTGAGTGTTTGGGCCACACGGTACTGTTTCACTGTTGGTTTGTGGGTGTTTGTTTCCGTGTGAGTGTTTGGGCCACACGGTACTGTTTCACTGTTGGTTTGTGGGTGTTTGTTTCCGTGTGAGTGTTTGGGCCACACGGTACTGTTTCTCTGTTGGTTTGTGGGTGTTTGTTTCCGTGTGAGTGTTTGGGCCACACGGTACTGTTTCACTGTTGGTTTGTGGGTGTTTGTTTCCGTGTGAGTGTTTGGGCCACACGGTACTGTTTCACTGTTGGTTTGTGGGTGTTTGTTTCCGTGTGAGTGTTTGGGCCACACGGTACTGTTTCACTGTTGGTTTGTGGGTGTTTGTTTCCGTGTGAGTGTTTGGGCCACACGGTACTGTTTCACTGTTGGTTTGTGGGTGTTTGTTTCCGTGTGAGTGTTTGGGCCACACGGTACTGTTTCACTGTTGGTTTGTGGGTGTTTGTTTCCGTGTGAGTGTTTGGGCCACACGGTACTGTTTCTCTGTTGGTTTGTGGGTGTTTGTTTCCGTGTGAGTGTTTGGGCCACACGGTACTGTTTCACTGTTGGTTTGTGGGTGTTTGTTTCCGTGTGAGTGATTGGGCCACACGGTACTGTTTCTCTGTTGGTTTGTGGGTGTTTGTTTCCGTGTGAGTGTTTGGGCCACACGGTACTGTTTCACTGTTGGTTTGTGGGTGTTTGTTTCCGTGTGAGTGTTTGGGCCACACGGTACTGTTTCTCTGTTGGTTTGTGGGTGTTTGTTTCCGTGTGAGTGTTTGGGCCACACGGTACTGTTTCACTGTTGGTTTGTGGGTGTTTGTTTCCGTGTGAGTGTTTGGGCCACACGGTACTGTTTCACTGTTGGTTTGTGGGTGTTTGTTTCCGTGTGAGTGTTTGGGCCACACGGTACTGTTTCACTGTTGGTTTGTGGGTGTTTGTTTCCGTGTGAGTGTTTGGGCCACACGGTACTGTTTCACTGTTGGTTTGTGGGTGTTTGTTTCCGTGTGAGTGTTTGGGCCACACGGTACTGTTTCACTGTTGGTTTGTGGGTGTTTGTTTCCGTGTGAGTGTTTGGGCCACACGGTACTGTTTCTCTGTTGGTTTGTGGGTGTTTGTTTCCGTGTGAGTGTTTGGGCCACACGGTACTGTTTCTCTGTTGGTTTGTGGGTGTTTGTTTCCGTGTGAGTGTTTGGGCCACACGGTACTGTTTCGGTTTTCGTTTTCATCAAATCGTTTATTGTTTTGTATTTCAGTGTTCAGTTCGTTTTTAGTAAATCGTCATGAACACTTACCACGCTGCATCTTGGTCCAATCCTTACTCTTCTTCAGACGAAGATGAAATCTGCCGTTACAATTGGACTGCATTGGTAGGAGAAGGAGAAGGTATACTATTGGACTGTATTGGTAGGAGAAGGTATACTATTGGACAGTATTGGAAGGAGAAGGTATACTATTGGACTGTATTGGTAGGAGAAGGTATACTATTGGACTGTATTGGTAGGAGAAGGTATACTATTGGACAGTATTGGTAGGAGAAGGTATACTATTGGACATTATTGGTAGGAGAAGAAGGTATACTATTGGACTGTATTGGTAGGAGAAGGTATGCTATTGGACTGTATTGGTAGGAGAAGGTATACTATTGGATTGTGTTGGTAGGAGAAGGAGACGGTATACTATTGGACTGTATTGGTAGGAGAAGGTATACTATTGGACTGTATTGGTAGGAGAAGGTATAATATTGGACTGTATTGGTAGGAGAAGGTATAATATTGGACTGTATTTGTAGGAGAAGGTATAATATTGGACTGTATTGGTAGGAGAAGGTATAATATTGGACTGTATTGGTAGGAGAAGGTATACTATTGGACTGTATTGGTAGGAGAATGTATACTATTGGACTGTATTGGTAGGAGAAGGTATGCTATTGGACTGTATTTGTAGGAGAAGGTATAATATTGGACTGTATTTGTAGGAGAAGGTATACTATTGGACTGTATTGGTAGGAGAAGGTATAATATTGGACTGTATTGGTAGGAGAAGGTATACTATTGGACTGTATTTGTAGGAGAAGGTATAATATTGGACTGTATTGGTAGGAGAAGGTATACTATTGGACTGTATTGGTAGGAGAATGTATGCTATTGGACTGTATTTGTAGGAGAAGGTATAATATTGGACTGTATTTGTAGGAGAAGGTATACTATTGGACTGTATTGGTAGGAGAATGTATACTATTGGATTGTGTTGGTAGGAGAAGGAGAAGGTATAATATTGGACTGTATTGGTAGGAGAAGGTATAATATTGGACTGTATTTGTAGGAGAAGGTATACTATTGGACTGTATTGGTAGGAGAAGGTATAATATTGGACTGTATTGGTAGGAGAAGGTATACTATTGGACTGTATTGGTAGGAGAATGTATACTATTGGACTGTATTGGTAGGAGAAGGTATGCTATTGGACTGTATTTGTAGGAGAAGGTATAATATTGGACTGTATTTGTAGGAGAAGGTATACTATTGGACTGTATTGGTAGGAGAAGGTATAATATTGGACTGTATTGGTAGGAGAAGGTATACTATTGGACTGTATTTGTAGGAGAAGGTATAATATTGGACTGTATTGGTAGGAGAAGGTATACTATTGGACTGTATTGGTAGGAGAATGTATGCTATTGGACTGTATTTGTAGGAGAAGGTATAATATTGGACTGTATTTGTAGGAGAAGGTATACTATTGGACTGTATTGGTAGGAGAATGTATACTATTGGATTGTGTTGGTAGGAGAAGGAGAAGGTATGCTATTGGACTGTATTGGTAGGAGAAGGTATACTATTGGATTGTGTTGGTAGGAGAATGTATACTATTGGACTGTATTGGTAGGAGAAGGTATACTATTGGATTGTGTTGGTAGGAGAAGGAGAAGGTATGCTATTGGACTGTATTGGTAGGAGAAGGTATACTATTGGACTGTATTGGTAGGAGAAGGTATACTATTGGACTGTATTGGTAGGAGAAGGTATGCTATTGGACTGTATTGGTAGGAGAAGGTATACTATTGGACTGTATTGGTAGGAGAAGGTATACTATTGGACTGTATTGGTAGGAGAAGGTATGCTATTGGACTGTATTGGTAGGAGAAGGTATAATATTGGACTGTATTGGTAGGAGAAGGTATACTATTGGACTGCATTGGTAGGAGAAGGTATACTATTGGACTGTATTGGTAGGAGAAGGTATGCTATTGGACTGTATTGGTAGGAGAAGGTATGCTATTGGACTGTATTGGTAGGAGAAGGTATAATATTGGACTGTATTGGTAGGAGAAGGTATGCTATTGGACTGTATTGGTAGGAGAAGGTATAATATTGGACTGTATTGGTAGGAGAATGTATGCTATTGGACTGTATTTGTAGGAGAAGGTATAATATTGGACTGTATTGGTAGGAGAAGGTATAATATTGGACTGTATTGGTAGGAGAAGGTATGCTATTGGACTGTATTGGTAGGAGAAGGTATAATATTGGACTGTATTGGTAGGAGAATGTATGCTATTGGACTGTATTTGTAGGAGAAGGTATAATATTGGACTGTATTGGTAGGAGAAGGTATAATATTGGACTGTATTGGTAGGAGAAGGTATACTATTGGACTGTATTGGTAGGAGAATGTATACTATTGGACTGTATTGGTAGGAGAAGGTATAATATTGGATCTTTTATCATGACAGGTATGATACTGTATGTCTTAACAGGTATGATACTGTATGTCTTAACAGGTATGATACTGTATGTCTTAACAGGTATGATACTGTATGTCTTAACAGGTATGATACTGTATGTCTTAACAGGTATGATACTGTATGTCTTAACAGGTATGATACTGTATGTCATATCATGACAGGTATGATACTGTATGTCATATCATGACAGGTATGATACTGTATGTCATATCATGACAGGTATGATACTGTATGTCCGGACAAACCTGGTCTCACTCTCTATAGTCCACTTCATTAAAAACAACGATTGATCTCGCAATTCACTTTTTTTCATAATTTACCAGCAGTGTCAACTCCGTCTGAATTCAGAAGACTATAATAGTGGACCACACTGTGTTTCATCAAATATCGTCTCCGAAATGTCAAGAGAAATGTTAATCTGACGTTGTGATGGTGACCCTCCATTTACACTCTGAGAGAGAAACATACATTATTAATTGTCCATGTCTATGAATGCCTCACAGCCTCTCTGCATTCCAAACGGCACCCTATTCCCTACCATTGTGCACTACCTTTTGACCACAGCCTTATAAGCCCTGGTCAAATGTAGTGCACTATATATAGGGAATAGGGTGCCATCGGGCTCTGGTCAAATGTAGTGCACTATATATAGGGAATAGGGTGCCATCGGGCTCTGGTCAAATGTAGTGCACTATATATAGGGAATAGGGTGCCATCGGGCTCTGGTCAAATGTAGTGCACTATATATAGGGAATAGGGTGCCATCGGGCTCTGGTCAAATGTAGTGCACTATATAGGGAATAGGGTGCCATCGGGCTCTGGTCAAATGTAGTGCACGATATAGGGAATAGGGTGTCATTTGGAACGCAGTCCCTAAGTCCCTTCCAGAGAAAATTTCTGAGACGACAGAAAAAGAGATGAAGGTGGTCAAAGGTCAAAGGTCAGGAAACTCCAATAAGAAATTGTGTCTCAGGTGGACCCTATTCTCTACATATTGCAGTACTTTTGCCGAAAGCCCTATGGACCCTGGTCAAAAGCAGTGCACTATATCGGGAATAGGGTGCCGTTTGGGATGCAACCCTGAGAGAAATATATTCCAGGTTGATAAAAAAAAAAAAAAAGCGTTTGGGTTTCTTCTAAACTTTTAATTGGAAAGATTCATTAGGGAGATTAAATATCCCCAAATCATTAGCGCCTCAAAATGATGGTGTTTATTCTGCTTTTCTGTGATTGAATGAAGCACATAGCCAATCTTTAGAGTAAGTGATTGTACAGTATACAAATGCAACATGTCTGAAATTATAATGAACCGTAGATTCAAATTTTAGATTTATCTGAACTAAAAACGGGTGAATATTGTACAGGATCTGTCCCAAGTGGAACCCTAGTTTCCTGTGCACTACATTTAGACTAGAGTCCTATGGACCAAGTAAGTATGATCCACAGTACATCTATGGATGGTTCCATTTGGGACTAACTCAACACTAAACACTCCTGACCTGTTGACCCTCAAATGATACAACTGACCAATTACAGCCAAGAAAATGTTGCAACGGTTGTCAATAGCGATGTTGTTAGGTTACGATTTCGGTTGAGAAAACCAAGGTCCATTCACTCATTCAAGGTCCTAAAGCTCGACTTATAATTTCCTACTTTTTATATACGTAAAGCACAAGGTATCGACCAGTCTCCACAGATCCAATTTTGTTTGTATGCTCAGATGAGTCCTCTTTGATTACATTCTGTGAAAACAGAAGTTGGTCCTTCAGGAACCCTCCAGCACTGAATAAATAATGAACAGCATGGTGTAACAGAATGTATAATGGTGTAACAGAATGTATAATGGTGTAACAGAATGTATAATGGTGTAACAGAATGTATAATGGTGTAACAGAATGTATAATGGTGTAACAGAATGTATAATGGTGTAACAGAATGTATAATGGTGTAACATAGTGTATAATGGTGTAACAGAATGTATAATGGTGTAACAGAATGTATAATGGTGTAACAGAATGTATAATGGTGTAACATAGTGTATAATGGTGTAACAGAATGTATAATGGTGTAACAGAATGTATAATGGTGTAACAGAATGTATAATGGTGTAACATAGTGTATAATGGTGTAACAGAATGTATAATGGTGTAACAGAATGTATAATGGTGTAACAGAATGTATAATGGTGTAAACAGTGTATAATGGTGTAACATAGAATGTATAATGGTGTAACAGAATGTATAATGGTGTAACAGAATGTATAATGGTGTAACAGAATGTATAATGGTGTAACAGAATGTATAATGGTGTAACATAATGTATAATGGTGTAACAGAATGTATAATGGTGTAACAGAATGTATAATGGTGTAACAGAATGTATAATGGTGTAACAGAATGAATAATGGTGTAACAGAATGAATAATGGTGTAACAGAATGAATAATGGTGTAACAGAATGAATAATGGTGTAACAGAATGAATAATGGTGTAACAGAATGAATAATGGTGTAACAGAATGTATAATGGTGTAACAGAATGAATAATGGTGTAACAGAATGTATAATGGTGTAACAGAATGAATAATGGTGTAACAGAATGAATAATGAACAGCATGGTGTAACAGAATGAATAATGGTGTAACAGAATGAATAATGGTGTAACAGAATGTATAATGGTGTAACAGAATGAATAATGGTGTAACAGAATGTATAATGGTGTAACAGAATGAATAATGGTGTAACAGAATGTATAATGGTGTAACAGAATGTATAATGGTGTAACAGAATGTATAATGGTGTAACAGAATGAATAATGGTGTAACAGAATGTATAATGGTGTAACAGAATGTATAATGGTGTAACAGAATGTATAATGGTGTAACAGAATGAATAATGGTGTAACAGAATGAATAATGGTGTAACAGAATGTATAATGGTGTAACAGAATGTATAATGGTGTAACAGAATGTATAATGGTGTAACAGAATGTATAATGTATAATGTAAACAGAATGTATAATGGTGTAACAGAATGTATAATGGTGTAACAGAATGTATAATGGTGTAACAGAATGTATAATGGTGTAACAGAATGTATAATGAACAGCATGGTGTAACAGAATGAATAATGGTGTAACAGAATGAATAATGGTGTAACAGAATGTATAATGGTGTAACAGAATGAATAATGGTAACAGTAACAGAATGTATAATGGTGTAACATAATGAATAATAACAGAATGTGTAACAGAATGTATAATGGTGTAACAGAATGTATAATGGTGTAACAGAAGTATAAATGTATAATGGTGTAACAGAATGTATAATGGTGTAACAGAATGAATAATGGTGTAACAGAATGTATAATGGTGTAACAGAATGTATAATGGTGTAACAGAATGAATAATGGTGTAACAGAATGTATATAATGTAACAGAATGAATAATGGTGTAACAGAATGTATAATGGTGTAACAGAATGTATAATGGTGTAACAGAATGTATAATGGTGTAACAGAATGTATAATGGTGTAACAGAATGTATAATGGTGTAACAGAATGTATAATGTAATGTATATGGTGTAACAGAATGTATAACAGAATGTATAACAGAATGTATAATGGTGTAACAGAATGTATAATGGTGTAACAGAATGTATAATGGTGTAACAGAATGTATAATGGTGTAACAGAATGTATAATGGTGTAACAGAATGAATAATGGTGTAACAGAATGAATAATGGTGTAACAGAATGTATAATGGTGTAACAGAAATAATGGTGTAACAGAATGTATAATGGTGTAACAGAATGTATAATGGTGTAACAGAATGTATAATGGTGTAACAGAATGTATAATGGTGTAATAATGTGTAACAGAATGAATAATGAACAGCATGGTGTAACAGAATGTATAATGGTGTAACAGAATGAATAATGGTGTAACAGAATGAATAATGGTGTAACAGAATGTATAATGGTGTAACAGAATGTATAATGGTGTAACAGAATATATAATGGTGTAACAGAATGTATAATGGTGTAACAGAATGTATAATGGTGTAACAGAATGTATAATGTTGTAACAGAATGTATAATGGTGTAACAGAATGTATAATGGTGTAACAGAATGTATAATGGTGTAACAGAATGTAACAGAATGTATAGTGGTGTAACAGAATGTATAATGGTGTAACAGAATGAATAATGGTGTAACAGAATGTATAATGGTGTAACAGAATGAATAATGGTGTAACAGAATGAATAATGGTGTAACAGAATGTATAATGGTGTAACAGAATGAATAATGGTGTAACAGAATGAATAATGGTGTAACAGAATGTATAATGGTGTAACAGAATGTATAATGGTGTAACAGAATGAATAATGAACAGAATGGTGTAACAGAATGAATAATGGTGTAACAGAATGTATAATGAACAGCATGGTGTAACAGAATGAATAATGGTGTAACAGAATGTATAATGGTGTAACAGAATGAATAATGGTGTAACAGAATGAATAATGGTGTAACAGAATGAATAATGGTGTAACAGAATGTATAATGGTGTAACATAGTGTATAATGGTGTAACAGAATGAATAATGAACAGCATGGTGTAACAGAATGAATAATGGTGTAACAGAATGTATAATGGTGTAACAGAATGTATAATGGTGTAACAGAATGAATAATGGTGTAACAGAATGAATAATGGTGTAACAGAATGTATAATGGTGTAACAGAATGTATAATGGTGTAACAGAATGAATAATGGTGTAACAGAATGAATAATGGTGTAACAGAATGTATAATGGTGTAACAGAATGTATAATGGTGTAACATAATGTATAATGGTGTAACAGAATGTATAATGTGTAACATAGTGTATAATGTGTAACAGAATGTATAATGGTGTAACAGAATGTATAATGGTGTAACAGTGTATAATGGTGTAACAGAATGTATAATGGTGTAACAGAATGTATAATGGTGTAACAGAATGTATAATGGTGTAACAGAATGTATAATGGTGTAACAGAATGTATAATGTTGTAACAGAATGTATAATGTTGTAACAGAATGTGTGCACGCGCCTTAAGCATTCGGATTACTGGACAAAACTCGTGAACAAAAAGGAGGTATTTGGTCATAGAGATGGACATTATCGAACAAAACAAACATTTGTTGTCTAACTTGGAGTCCTGGGAGTGCCACCAGATGAAGATTTCTGACTTTTGTGACACTCTCTTTGGCTGGAAAATGGCTGTATGGGATTTTTTAAAATCTGACTCAGAGGTTGCATTAAGGAGAAGTGTATCTATAATTCCATGCTTAACACTTGTATTGATTATCAATGTTTATGATGAGTATTTCTGTTATTTGATGTGGCTCTCTGCACTTTCACCGGATGTTTGTTTGAGACAAGGCATTTCTGACCATAACATGCCAATGTAAACTGAGATTTATAGATAAAAATATGAACTTTATTGAACAAAACATACATGTATTGTGTAACATGAAGTCCTATGAGTGTCATCTGATGAAGATCATCAAAGGTTAGTGATTCATTTTATCTCTATTTCTGCTTTTTGTGACTCCTCTCTTTGGCTGGAAAAATGGCTGTATGGTTTTCTGTGACTAGGTGCTGACCTAACATAATTGCATGGTGTGCTTTCGCAGTAAAGCCTTTTTGAAATCGGATACTGTGGTTGGATTTACAAGAAGTTTATCTTTAAAATGGTGGATAATACTTGTATGTTTGATACATTTTTATTATGGGATGTCTGTTGTTTTGAATTTGACACCCTGCAATTTCACTGGCTGTTGTCGAGGTGGGACGCTACCGTCCAACTTGTACCAGAGAGGTTAAAGAGCTCACACAAACCATTGCCTGCTGGATGGTAGGGTCTGGTGTGGCTCTTGGCTATCCCATACAGCTTACAGAGTTCCTTGATAAGCTGCGAAAGCTCGAAATTGGTGCCCTGATCTGAGTGAGAACGGACTGGACAGCCAAAGGTTTGGATCACAGTGCGCCATAGGATCTTGGCTGTAGTTGGTGCAGACTGGTCTGTGAGCACAAGAGCATACTGAAATCAATCTGAAGAAGGGTCACATTTCAGAAAGTCCATTGGAAAAAGTTTACCCCCTCTAGGTCACCCCCTCCAGGTCACTCCCTCCAGGTCACCTAGGTCTACGTTCTGAGCCAATACATCTCCTAGGCCTACGTTCTGAGCCAGTACATCTCCTAGGCCTACGTTCTGAGCCAGTACATCTCCCAGGCCTACGTTCTGAGCTAACACATCTCCTAGGTCTACCTTCTGAGCCAGTACATCTCCTAGGCCTAAAAAGTGTGTTGTCACAGTCTGGGTTCCAATTGAGCTTGTGTCTCCTCTTTCTATCTTGTCTTGGGGGGGGGTGCATTGGTGTCCCAATGCATGTGAAGTCCTTCACAAAGCAGCGATAGTATCCCAAGAACCCAAGGAAGGACTTCATTTCCCAGAGAGTTTATGGCTTCTTCCAGTCCTTCACTGCACGCACCTTGTCCTGGTCAGGCGCTACCCCCCTTCTGACACCTAGTGGCCCAAGTAGTTTACCTGGGTTTTAGCTTCAGTCCAGTGGCCATACTGGGCGTGTCCGGTGGCCATACTGGGCGAGTCCGGTGGCCATACTGGGCGAGTCCGGTGGCCATACTGAGAGAGTCCGGTGGCCATACTGAGAGAGTCCGGTGGCCATACTGAGAGAGTCCGGTGGCCATACTGAGAGAGTCCGGTGGCCATACTGGGCGAGTCCGGTGGCCATACTGGGCGAGTCCGGTGGCCATACTGGGCGTGTCCGGTGGCCATACTGGGCGAGTCCGGTGGCCATACTGAGAGAGTCCGGTGGCCATACTGAGAGAGTCCGGTGGCCATACTGGGCGAGTCAGGTGGCCATACTGGGCGAGTCCGGTGGCCATACTGAGAGAGTCCGGTGGCCATACTGAGAGAGTCCGGTGGCCATACTGGGCGAGTCCGGTGGCCATACTGGGCGAGTCCGGTGGCCATACTGAGAGAGTCCGGTGGCCATACTGAGAGAGTCCGGTGGCCATACTGAGAGAGTCCGGTGGCCATACTGAGAGAGTCCGGTGGCCATACTGGGCGAGTCCGGTGGCAATACTGGGCGAGTCCGGTGGCCATACTGGGCGTGTCCGGTGGCCATACTGGGCGAGTCCGGTGGCCATACTGGGCGAGTCCGGTGGCCATACTGGGCGTGTCCGGTGGCCATACTGGGCGAGTCCGGTGGCCATACTGGGCGAGTCTTGAAAACGCCATCTTTGTAGGAGGTGGGCTGTGGTTCAACCTCGGGCCAATCAAAGCCCTGTTGCCTTGGCAAACTCGGACACTCCTCACTTGGACACAGCTGACGCCAGATGCGTTCCAATTGCCTTCGTCAGGATAGAGGATATGCAGCGAGATGTGCACAGGCCTCTCACTCAAGCGTGGCTGCACCTCCAGATGCTACACAATGCAGGTTGGAAAATATTCTGGAAGGAAGAGAGGGATAGAGACAGAGGGAGGGATAGTGAGAGGGATAGAGAGAGGGATAGAGGCATAGAGGGAGGGATAGTGAGAGGGATAGAGGGAGGAATAGAGGGAGGGATAGTGAGAGGGATAGAGACAGAGGGAGGGATAGAGGGAGGGATAGTGATAGGGACAGAGGGAGGGATAGAGGGAGGGATAGTGAGAGGGATAGAGACAGAGGGAGGGATAGAGGGAGGGATAGAGACAGGGATAGTGAGAGGGATAGAGGCAGACGGAGGGATAGTGAGAGGGATAGAGACAGAGGGAGGGATAGAGGGAGGGATAGTGAGAGGGATAGAGACAAAGGGAGGGATAGAGGGAGAGATAGAGACAGGGATAGAGGGAGGGATAGAGGGAGGGATAGAGGGAGGGATAGTTAGAGGGATAGAGACAGAGGGAGGGATAGAACAGAGAGGATAGAGGAGGGATAGGCAGACGGAGGGAGGGGATAGAGACAGACGGAGGGATAGTGAGAGGGATAGAGACAGAGGGAGGGATAGAGGGAGGGACAGAGGGAGGAATAGAGGGAGGGATAGAGACAGACAGAGTGATAGTGAGAGGGATAGAGACAGAGGGAGGGATAGTGAGAGGGATAGAGGGAGGAATAGAGACAGAGGGAGGGATAGAGACAGAGGGAGGGATGGTGAGAGGGATAGAGACAGAGGGAGGGATAGAGGCATAGAGGGAGGGATAGTGAGAGGGATAGAGACAGAGGGAGGGATAGAGACAGAGGGATAGTGAGAGGATAGAGACAGAGGGAGGGATAGAGGGAGAGGATAGAGACAGAGGAGGGATAGTGAAGGGAGAGGGATAGAGACAGAGGAGGGATAGAGACAGAGAGAGGGATAGTGACAGAGGGAGGGATAGAGACAGAGGGAGGGATAGAGAGAGGGATAGAGACAGAGAGGGATAGTGACAGAGGGAGGGAGACAGAGAGGAGGGATAAGACAGGGAGGGACAGAGACAGAGAGAGGGATAGAGACAGAGGGATGGAGGGATAGTGAGAGGGATAGAGACAGAGAGAGGGATAGAGACAGAGGGAGGGATAGAGACAGAGAGAGGGATAGAGACAGAGGGAGGATAGAGGCATAGAGAGGGATAGAGACAGAGAGAGGGATAGTGACAGAGAGAGGGATAGTGACAGAGAGAGGGATAGAGACAGTGAGAGGGATAGAGACAGAGAGAGGGATAGAGACAGAGAGAGGGATAGAGACAGAGGGAGGGATAGTGAGAGGGATAGAGACAGAGAGAGGGATAGTGAGAGGGATAGAGACAGAGAGAGGGATAGTGACAGAGAGAGGGATAGTGACAGAGAGAGGGATAGAGGGATAGAGACAGAGAGAGGGATAGAGACAGAGAGAGGGATAGAGGGAGGAATAGTGAGAGGGATAGAGACAGAGGGAGGGATAGTGAGAGGGATAGAGACAGAGGGATAGAGACAGAGAGAGGGATAGAGACAGAGAGAGGGATAGTGAGAGGGATAGAGACAGAGAGAGAGATAGAGACAGAGAGGGATAGTGAGAGGGATAGAGACAGAGGGAGGGATAGAGACAGAGAGAGGGATAGAGACAGAGAGAGGGATAGAGACAGAGAGAGGGATAGAGACAGAGAGAGGGATAGAGACAGAGAGAGGGATAGAGACAGAGAGAGGGATAGAGACAGAGAGAGGGATAGAGACAGAGAGAGGGATAGAGAGGATAGAGAGAGGGGAGACAGAGAGAGGGATAGAGACAGAGGGGAGGGACAGAGGGAGGGATAGAGAGGGAGAGGATAGAGACAGAGAGAGGGATAGAGACAGAGAGAGGATAGACAGAGAGGGATAGAGACAGAGAGAGGGATAGTGACAGAGAGAGGATAGAGAGAGGGATAGAGACAGAGAGAGGGATAGGAGACAGAGAGAGGGATAGAGACAGAGGAGGGATAGAGACAGAGAGAGGGATAGAGACAGAGGGATAGAGACAGAGAGAGAGGGATAGAGACAGAGAGAGGGAGGGATAGTGACAGAGAGAGGGATAGAGACAGAGAGAGGGATAGTGACAGAGAGAGGGATAGTGAGAGGGATAGAGACAGAGAGAGGGATAGAGACAGAGAGAGAGGGATAGAGACAGAGAGAGAGGGATAGAGACAGAGAGAGAGGGATAGTGAGAGGGATAGAGACAGAGAGAGGGATAGAGACAGAGAGAGGGATAGTGACAGAGAGAGGGATAGAGACAGAGAGAGGGATAGAGACAGAGAGAGGGATAGAGACAGAGAGAGGGATAGAGACAGAGAGAGGGATAGTGACAGAGAGAGGGATAGTGACAGAGAGAGGGATAGAGACAGAGAGAGGGATAGAGACAGAGAGAGGGATAGTGAGACAGAGAGGAGGGATAGAGACAGAGGGAGGGAGAGAGGGATAGTGACAGAGGAGGGATAGAGACAGAGAGAGGGATAGAGACAGAGAGAGGGATAGAGACAGAGAGAGGGATAGTGACAGAGAGAGGGATAGTGAGAGGGATAGAGACAGAGAGAGGGATAGAGACAGAGAGAGGGATAGAGACAGAGAGAGGGATAGTGACAGAGAGAGAGAGGGATAGTGACAGAGAGGAGGGAGAGACAGAGAGGGATAGAGACAGAGAGAGGGATAGAGACAGAGAGAGGGGATAGAGAGAGGCAGAGAGAGAGGGATAGAGACAGAGAGAGAGGGATAGAGACAGAGAGAGAGGGATAGAGACAGAGGGAGGGATAGAGAGAGGGATAGAGACAGAGAGAGAGGGATAGAGACAGAGGGAGGGATAGAGACAGAGAGAGGGATAGAGACAGAGGGAGGGATAGAGACAGAGGAGGGATAGAGACAGAGAGAGGGATAGAGACAGAGAGAGGGATAGTGACAGAGAGAGGGATAGAGACAGAGAGGGATAGTGAGAGAGAGGATAGAGACAGAGGGAGGGACAGAGAGACAGAGAGGGGATAGTGACAGAGAGAGGGATAGTGACAGAGAGGGATAGAGACAGAGGGAGGGAGAGAGAGGGATAGAGACAGAGAGAGGGATAGAGACAGAGAGAGGGATAGTGACAGAGAGAGGGATAGAGACAGAGAGAGGGATAGAGACAGAGAGAGGGATAGTGACAGAGAGAGGGATAGAGACAGAGAGAGGGATAGAGACAGAGAGAGGGATAGAGACAGAGAGAGGAGGGATAGTGACAGAGAGGAGGGATAGAGACAGAGAGAGGGATAGAGACAGAGAGAGGGATAGAGACAGAGAGAGGGATAGAGACAGAGAGAGAGGGATAGAGACAGAGAGAGAGGGATAGAGACAGAGAGAGAGGGATAGAGACAGAGAGAGGGATAGAGGGAGGGATAGTGACAGAGGGAGGGATAGTGACAGAGAGAGGGATAGTGAGAGGGATAGAGACAGAGGGAGGGATAGTGACAGAGAGAGGGATAGTGAGAGGGATAGTGAGAGGGATAGAGGGAGGGATAGTGAGAGTGATAGTGACAGAGAGAGGGATAGTGAGAGACAGACAGAGAGGGATAGACAGAGGATAGAGACAGAGGGAGGGATAGTGAGAGGGACAGAGGAGGATAGAGGGATAGACAGATAGAGGGATAGAGACAGAGGGAGGGATAGAGGCATAGAGGGAGGGATAGTGAGAGGGATAGAGGCATAGAGGGAGGGATAGAGGGAGGGATAGAGACAGAGGGAGGGATAGAGGCATAGAGAGGGATAGAGACAGAGTGAGGGATAGAGACAGAGGGAGGGATAGAGGAATAGAGGGAGGGATAGAGACAGAGGGAGAGACAGAGGAGGGATAGAGACAGAGGAGGGAGGAGATAGAGAGAGGGATAGAGATAGAGGGAGGGATGACAGAGAGAGAGGATAGAGACAGAGAGAGGGATAGTGAGAGGGATAGAGACAGAGGGAGGGATAGTGAGAGAGGAGGGACAGAGGACATAGAGAGAGGAGAGAGGGATAGAGACAGAGAGGGATAGAGACAGAGGAGGGATAGTAACAGAGAGAGGGATAGACAGAGAATAGAGGGATAGAGGGAGGGATAGAGACAGAGGAGGGATAGAGACAGAGGGAGGGATAGAGACAGAGGAGGGATAGAGAGGATAGAGAGAGGGATAGAGACAGAGAGGGAGAGGATAGAGACAGAGAGAGGGATAGAGACAGAGAGAGAGGGATAGAGACAGAGAGAGGGATAGAGACAGAGAGAGGAGAGGGATAGAGACAGAGAGAGGGATAGAGACAGAGAGAGGGATAGAGACAGAGAGAGGGATAGAGACAGAGAGAGGGATAGAGACAGAGAGAGGGATAGAGACAGAGAGAGGGATAGTAACAGAGGAGGGATAGAGACAGAGAGAGGGATAGAGACAGAGAGAGGGATAGTAACAGAGGGAGGGATAGAGACAGAGAGAGGGATAGAGACAGAGGAGGGATAGAGACAGAGGGAGGGATAGAGACAGAGGGAGGGATAGAGACAGAGGAGGGATAGAGACAGAGGGAGGGATAGAGACAGAGGAGGGATAGAGACAGAGGGAGGGATAGAGACAGAGGGAGGGATAGAGACAGAGGGAGGGATGGTGAGAGGGATAGAGGGAGGGATAGAGGGAGGGATAGAGACAGAGGGAGGGATAGAGACAGAGGGAGGGATAGAGACAGAGAGAGGGATAGAGACAGAGAGAGGGATAGAGACAGAGGGATAGAGGGGAGAGAGAGGGATAGAGACAGAGGAGGATAGTGAGACAGAGAGGAGGGATAGAGACAGAGAGGGAGGAGGATAGAGGAGGGATAGAGGAGAGAGGGATACTGAGAGGGATAGAGACAGAGAGGGATAGAGACAGAGAGGGATAGAGACAGAGAGAGGGATAGTGAGAGGGATAGAGACAGGAGGGAGAGAGAGGGATAGAGACAGAGGGAGGGATAGAGACAGAGGGAGGGATAGTGAGAGGATAGAGACAGAGGGAGGGATAGACAGAGGAGGATAGAGACAGAGAGGGATAGAGACAGAGGGAGGGATAGAGACAGAGGGAGGATAGTGAGGGATAGAGACAGGGGGGATAGAGGACAGAGGGAGGGAGGGAGAGGATAGAGGACAGAGGAGGGATATGAGGGGAGGGACAGAGGGAGGGATAGAGGGAGGGATAGAGACAGAGGGAGGGATAGAGACAGGGGAGGGATAGTGAGAGGGATAGAGACAGAGGGAGGGATAGAGAGGGATAGAGAGAGAGGGATAGAGACAGAGAGGATAGGGATAGAGACAGAGGGAGAGAGAGGGATAGAGGGAGGATAGAGGGATAGAGACAGAGGGAGGGATAGAGACAGAGAGAGAGGATAGAGACAGAGAGAGGGATAGAGACAGAGGGAGGGAGGATAGAGAGAGGGATAGAGACAGAGGAGGGATATGACAGACAGGGATAGAGGGATAGAGACAGAGAGAGGGATAGAGACAGAGGGAGGGATACTGAGAGGGATAGAGGAGGGAGAGAGAGGGATAGAGAGAGGGATAGAGACAGAGGGAGGGATAGAGACAGAGAGAGGGATAGAGACAGAGGGAGGGATAGAGGCATAGAGAGGGATAGAGACAGAGGGAGGGATAGAGACAGAGGGAGGGATAGTGAGGGATAGAGAGAGGGATAGAGGCATAGAGGGAGGGATAGAGAGAGGGATAGAGACAGAGGGAGGGATAGTGAGAGGGATAGAGACAGAGGGATAGGGATAGTGAGAGGGATAGAGACAGAGGGAGGGATAGTGAGAGGGATAGAGACAGAGGGAGGGATAGAGACAGAGGGAGGGATAGTGAGAGGGATAGAGACAGAGGGAGGGATAGTGAGATGGATAGAGGGAGGAATAGAGGGAGGGATAGAGACAGAGGGAGGGAGAGAGAGGGATAGAGACAGAGGGAGGGATAGAGACAGAGGGAGGGATAGAGGGAGGGATAGAGGGAGGATAGAGACAGAGGGAGGGATAGAGACAGAGGGAGGAATAGAGAGAGGGATAGAGACAGAGGGAGGGATAGTGAGAGGGATAGAGGGAGGAATAGAGAGAGGGATAGAGACAGAGGGAGGGATAGAGACAGAGGGAGGGATAGAGACAGAGGGAGGGATAGAGACAGAGGGAGGGATAGAGACAGAGGAGGATAGAGACAGAGGGAGGGATAGAGGGACAGAGGAGGGATAGAGACAGAGGGAGGGATAGAGATGGATAGAGGAGGAATAGAGAGGGAGGATAGAGGAGGGAGACAGAGGGGAGGAATAGAGAGAGGGATAGAGACAGAGGGAGGGATACTGAGAGGGATAGAGACAGAGGGAGGGATAGAGACAGAGGAGGAATAGAGAGAGGGATAGAGACAGAGGGAGGGATACTGAGAGGGATAGAGACAGAGGGAGGAATAGAGACAGAGGGAGGGATACTGAGAGGGATAGAGACAGAGGGAGGGATAGAGACAGAGGGAGGGATAGAGACAGAGAGAGGGATAGTGAGAGGGATAGAGACAGAGGGAGGGATAGTGAGAGGGATAGAGACAGAGGGAGGGATAGAGGGATAGAGGGAGGGATAGAGACAGAGGGAGGGATAGTGAGAGGGATAGAGACAGAGGGAGGGATAGTGAGAGGGATAGAGGGAGGAATAGAGGGAGGGATAGAGACAGAGGGAGAGGGATAGAGACAGAGGGAGGGATAGTGAGATGGATAGAGGGAGGAATAGAGGGAGGGATAGAGACAGAGAGAGGGATAGAGACAGAGGGAGGGATAGTGACAGAGGGAGGGATAGAGAGAGGGATAGAGGAATAGAGGACAGAGAGAGGGATAGAGACAGAGGAGGGAGGGATAGGGAGGGAGGACAGAGAGAGGGGATAGAGACAGAGGGAGGGATACTGAGAGGGAGAGAGACAGAGGGAGGGATAGAGACAGAGGGAGGGATAGTGAGAGGGATAGAGGGAGGAATAGAGGGAGGGATAGAGACAGAGGGAGGAATAGAGAGAGGGATAGAGACAGAGGGAGGGATAGAGACAGAGGGAGGGATAGTGAGAGGGATAGAGACAGAGGGAGGGATAGTGAGAGGGATAGAGACAGAGGGAGGGATAGAGACAGAGGGAGGGATAGAGAGAGGGATAGAGACAGAGGGAGGGATAGTGAGAGGGATAGAGGGAGGAATAGAGGGAGGGATAGAGACAGAGGAGGGAGGAATAGAGGGAGGGATAGAGACAGAGGGAGGGATACTGAGAGGGATAGAGACAGAGGGAGGAATAGAGACAGAGGGAGGGATACTGAGAGGGAGAGGGAGGGATACTGAGAGGGATAGAGTAATTTGAATGGATTAGATCAGAGTATCACTCTCCTCAAGTTAAATTGGGCTTCATATGAAATTAATGTTTGAACAAGTAAAGGAAATAAGAAGAAGTAGAATTCGGGAAGGAAGTGAAGTAGGAGGAGATGGAGTATCCCCACAGTAAGGTCGTTCTGATTGGTCCCCTTATTCCTTATATACACCGCAGCACTTTCAACCTGGGCCCAGAGGGACTAGGGTGACATTTGGGATGCATCCTACCCGTTGGTCTCACTTTGATCTCAGTAGATATTTTTATTCAAACTTCAATTCCTTTATATCTTACGGCGGGTATCATTCCTCTTCCTCTCTGGTCTGCTTGCCATCCTCCTCCAGACTACGGAATGCGTCCCAAATGGTACCCTACTCCCTGTATAGTGCACTACTTTCGACCAGAGACCTACGCACTACATAGGGTATAGGGTGCTATTTCAGGCACAAGCCCAAGGCAGTGTCTCTTTTGCTGCTCGGGAGCCTTGACGGGAAAGTCACTTTATAGGCCAAAGCTCTTAGAGGAAAATAATATACCGGAGCCTTGTTGCACCTTGAACTGCAATATGCATCTATTTTGTCCAAATATGAAAACGATAGCTAACAACAACGACAACAAAACTAAGCAGGATCAATGAGTACTTTACATTTATGAGCTACCGAACACTCAATTCCAAAAAAAACGTATTCATGTTTTTCGTTGTGAAGTCATAGTCATCGCTTGTAAAAAAATAAAAATATAAATCAAATAAAAAATGTAGCTCTGAGCCCATTGGTCAACTAGGAAACACTGCTGACAGGAAGTCATAAAGGTCAGGGGTCGTATGAGACATAAATCCTCCTGGAACATTATGTTTTACTGGGGTTGACTCAGCGCTATGTGGGTTATTGGATGGAGAGAGGAAACCAGAAACAACCGCGGTAGATAATAGCTAAAGTTCTTTCCCCCTAACACAAAAACACACGCACGCACACACAGACACACACAGACACACACACACACACACGCATGCACGCGCACACACAGTAGAAGCTAAAGGTCTCTCCCCCTAATAACCAATGAGAAGATGGCTAGGCCTGCTGCTGTTCCAATGCGTTCATTTTAATTGGGGTTTGACAGTGAATGGACTCATTTCCTCTTCCTCCTTCCTCTCACGGTTGCCCTGGAGATTGTAAGGACACTAATGCGTATTGGGAGCCTCCCTGGAAAATTGGGGTTATGACAACAAATGACCTTTTCGGGAGAAGATGGAACCCAATTGACATGTATTTACTCTGTTGTTGTTGTTGTTGTTGTTTACAGAGCAGAATACACAGAGAGTCCATAGGACAGGACAGAATACACAGAGAGTCCTTAGGACAGGACAGAATACACAGAGAGTCCATAGGACAGGGCAGAATACACAGAGAGTCCATAGGGAAGGCTTAGGACAGGGCAGAATACACAGAGAGTCCATAGGGAAGGCTTAGGACAGGGCAGAATACACAGAGTCCAGGCTTAGGACAGGGCAGAATACACAGAGAGTCCATAGGGAAGGCATAGGACAGGGCAGAATACAGAGAGTCCATAGGGAAGACTTAGGACAGGGGACAGGGGAGAGAGTCCATAGGGAAGGCTTAGGACAGGGCAGAATACACAGAGAGTCCATAGGGAAGGCTTAGGACAGGGCAGAATACACAGAGAGTCCATAGGGAAGGCTTAGGACAGGGCAGAATACACAGAGAGTCCATAGGGAAGGCTTAGGACAGGGCAGAATACACAGTGAGTCCATAGGGAAGGCTTAGGACAGGGCAGAATACACAGAGAGTCCATAGGACAGGACAGAATACACAGAGAGTCCATGGGACAGGACATAATACACAGAGAGTCCATAGGGAAGGCTTAGGACAGGGCAGAATACACAGTGAGTCCATAGGGAAGGCTTAGGACAGGGCAGAATACACAGAGAGTCCATAGGACAGGACAGAATACACAGAGAGTCCATAGGGAAGGCTTAGGACAGGGCCGAATACACAGAGAGTCCATAGGGAAGGCTTAGGACAGGGCAGAATACACAGAGAGTCCATAGGACAGGACATAATACACAGAGAGTCCATAAGACAGGAGAGAATACACAGAGAGTCCATAGGACAGGACAGAATACACAGAGAGTCCATGGGACAGGACATAATACACAGAGAGTCCATAGGACAGGAAAGAATACACAGAGAGTCCATAGGACAGGACAGAACACACAGAGAGTCCATAGGACAGGACAGAATACACAGAGAGTCCCTTAGGATAGGACAGAATACACAGAGAGTCCTTAGGACAGGACAGAATACACAGAGAGTCCATAGGACAGGACAGAATACACAGAGAGTCCATAGGACAGGACAGAATACACAGAGAGTCCATAGGGAAGGCTTAGGATAGGACAGAATACACAGGGAGTCCTTAGGACAGGACAGAATACACAGAGAGTCCATAGGACAGGACAGAATACACAGAGAGTCCATAGGACAGGACAGAATACACAGAGAGTCCATAGGACAGGACAGAATACACAGAGAGTCCTTAGGACAGGACATAATACACAGAGAGTCCATAGGGAAGGCTTAGGATAGGACAGAATACACAGAGAGTCCATAGGACAGGACAGAAAACACAGAGAGTCCATAGGACAGGACAGAATACACAGAGTCCATAGGACAGGACAGAATACACAGAGAGTCCATAGGACAGGACAGAATACACAGAGAGTCCATGGGACAGGACAGAATACACAGACAGTCCATAGGGAAGGCTTAGGATAGGACAGAATACACAGAGAGTCCTTAGGACAGGACAGAATACACAGAGAGTCCATAGGGAAGGCTTAGGATAGGACTGAATACACAGAGAGTCCATCGGACAGGACAGAATACACAGAGAGTCCATAGGACAGGACAGAATACACAGAGAGTCCATGGGACAGGACAGAATACACAGACAGTCCATAGGGAAGGCTTAGGATAGGACAGAATACACAGAGAGTCCATAGGACAGGACAGCATACACAGAGAGTCCATAGGGAAGGCTTAGGACATGACAGAATACACAGCGAGTCCATAGGACAGGACAGAATACACAGAGAGTCCATAGGACAGGACAGAATACACAGAGAGTCCATAGGACAGGACAGCATACACAGAGAGTCCATAGGGAAGGCTTAGGACAGGACAGAATACACAGCGAGTCCATAGGACAGGGCAGATTACACAGAGAGTCCTTAGGGAAGGCTTAGGATAGGACAGAATACACAGAGAGTCCATAGGGAAGGCTTAGGATAGGACAGAATACACAGAGAGTCCTTAGGACAGGACAGAATACACAGAGAGTCCATAGGACAGGACAGAATACACAGAGTCCATAGGACAGGACAGAATACACCGAGAGTCCATAGGACAGGACAGAATACACAGAGAGTCCATGGGACAGGACAGAATACACAGACAGTCCATAGGACAGGACAGAATACACAGAGTCCATAGGGAAGGCTTAGGACAGGACAGAATACACAGAGAGTCCATGGGACAGGACAGCATACACAGAGAGTCCATAGGGAAGGCTTAGGACAGGACAGGATAGTATCTTGCTAGATGATGTCTGTGATAACTAGTTAAGACGTCACACTGCTTGCTTAGCGAGTACCACTTCCTCTCGTTTCGGGTCCATATGTGGCACAAACTCAGAACCTCTGTCACATAATCTGTGACCGTCCTCTTTCAAGTGTCTTAGCCGATTGTGCCACCTCTAAAAGTAGCTAATGAGGTGACGCAAGAGGGACACTTCGGGCTGGGGGGTAGGTTTCACACATCCCCATATGCCACACCTGGCACCTACTGCCACACCCCCGTTCAAAGGCATTTCAAACTTATGTCTTGCCCATGGAGCGGCAGATAGCCTAGTGGTTAGAGCATTAACTCTCCCTCTAGCCAGGCCTCTCTCTCTCTTTCTCTCTCTCTAGCCAGGCCTCTCTCTCCCTCTAGCCAGGCCTCTCTCTCCCTCTAGCCAGGCCTCACTCTCCCTCTAGCCAGGCCTCTCTCTCTAGCCAGGCCTCTCTCTCCCTCTAGCCAGGCCTTTCTCTCTCTCTAGCCAGGCCTCTCTCTCTCTCTAGCCAGGCCTTTCTCTCTCTCTAGCCAGGCCTCTCTCTCCCTCTAGCCAGGCCGTTCTCTCTCTCTAGCCAGCCCTTTCTCTCTCTCTAGCCAGGCCTCTCTCTCTCCCTCTCTAGCCAGGCCTCTCTCTCTCTAGCCAGGCCTCTCTCTCTCTCTAGCCAGGCCTTTCTCTCTCTCTAGCCAGGCCTTTCTCTCTCTCTCTTTCTCTCTCTCTAGCCAGGCCTTTCTCTCTCTAACTCTAGCCAGGCCTCTCTCTCTCTCTAGCCAGACCTTTCTCACTCTCTAGCCAGGCCTTTCTCTCTCTCTCTTTCTCTCTCTCTAGCCAGACCTTTCTCACTCTCTAGCCAGGCCTTTCTCTCTCTCTCTTTCTCTCTCTCTAGCCAGGCCTTTCTCTCTCTCTTGTAGTTTTCTTGGTATTCGTCTTGATTAAAGATGTTTAACCCTAACCACACTGCGTTTTGGTCCGCCTCTCCTTCCCAAGAAGAAAACCGTTACACGTGTATAGATTACCTCAGCCAGTGGTATTGTTTGTGGGTGGGTATGAAAGAGAGAGATTCACAGACACAAAAAAACACTGACAAATGTAGTTATTAAATTATTGTTAAGTAACTGGTTTTGTTTACTCAACTTTTCGGTGGAATTGCTGGCCCAAAATTTAAGTCAAACTTGAGAAAACATTGGCAAATATTCAGTCGATTTAAAATTATGTGTTAGGTAAACTTATGTCATATGTTCATTCAACCTCTTAGGGTAAGAGTTGAATACCCCTGATGTAGGGAATAGGGTCTCCTCTTAGGGTAAGAGTTGAATACCCCTGTAGGGAATAGGGTCTCCTCTTAGGGAAGAGTTGAATACCCCTGTAGGGAATAGGGTGTCCTCTTAGGGAAGAGTTGAATACCCCTGTAGTAGTAATAGGGTGTCCTCTAAGGGAAGAGTTGAATACCCCTGTAGTAGTAATAGGGTGTCCTCTTAGGGAAAACTTGAATACCCCTGTAGTAGTAATAGGGTGTCCTCTTAGGGAAGGGTTGAATACCCCTGTAGGGAATAGGGTGCCCTCTTAGGGAAGAGTTGAATACCCCTGTATGGAATAGGGTGCCCTCTTAGGGTAAGAGTTGAATACCCCTGTAGGGAATAGGGTGTCCTCTTAGGGAAGAGTTGAATACCCCTGTAGGGGAATAGGTGCCCTGAGTTGAATACCCCTGATGTAGGGAATAGGATGTCCTCTTAGGGTAAGAGTTGAATACCCCTGTAGGGAATAGGGTGTCCTCTTAGGGTAAGAGTTGAATACCCCTGATGTAGGGAATAGGATGTCCT
Organism: Oncorhynchus nerka; assembly: GCF_034236695.1. Classification (NCBI taxonomy): domain Eukaryota; kingdom Metazoa; phylum Chordata; class Actinopteri; order Salmoniformes; family Salmonidae; genus Oncorhynchus; species Oncorhynchus nerka. Next base: position 4,162,706 of record NC_088406.1, read on the forward strand.
CTTAGGGTAAGAGTTGAATACCCCTGTAGGGAATAGGGTGCCCTCTTAGGGAAGAGTTGAATACCCCTGTAGGGAATAGGGTGCCCTCTTAGGGTAAGAGTTGAATACCCCTGTAGGGAATAGGGTGCCCTCTTAGGGTAAGAGTTGAATACCCCTGTAGGGAATAGGGTGCCCTCTTAGGGAAGAGTTGAATACCCCTGTAGGGAATAGGGTGTCCTCTTAGGGAAGAGTTGAATACCCCTGTAGGGAATAGGGTGCCCTCTTAGGGTAAGAGTTGAATACCCCTGTAGGGAATAGGGTGCCCTCTTAGGTAAGAGTTGAATAGGGTGCCCCTGAAGGGAATAGGTGTCCTCTTAGGGTAAGAGTTGAATACCCCTGTAGTAGGAATAGGGTGTCCTCTTAGGGAAGGGTTGAATACCCCTGTAGGGAATAGGGTGCCCTCTTAGGGTAAGAGTTGAATACCCCCTGTAGGGAATAGGGTGTCCTCTTAGGGTAAGAGTTGAATACCCCTGTAGGGAATAGGGTGCCCTCTTAGGGTAAGAGTTGAATACCCCTGTAGGGAATAGGGTGCCCTCTTAGGGAAGGGTTGAATACCCCTGTAGGGAATAGGGTGCCCTCTTAGGGAAGAGTTGAATACCCCTGTAGGGAATAGGTGCCCTCTTAGGGAAGAAGGGTTGAATACCCTGTAGGGAATAGGGTGCCCTCTTAGGGTAAGAGTTGAATACCCCTGTAGGGAATAGGGTGCCCTCTTAGGGAAGAGTTGAATACCCCTGTAGGGAATAGGGTGCCCTCTTAGGGTAAGAGTTGAATACCCCTGTAGGGAATAGGGTGCCCTCTTAGGGAAGGGTTGAATACCCCTGTAGTAGTAATAGGGTGTCCTCTTAGGGAAGGGTTGAATACCCCTGTAGGGAATAGGGTGCCCTCTTAGGGAAGGGTTGAATACCCCTGTAGTAGTAATAGGGTGTCCTCTTAGGGAAGGGTTGAATAACCTGTAGGGAATAGGGTGTCCTCTGGGACTCAGACCGTAGTACAGCATGGAGAACAATGAAACAAAGGGGTATTATGATAATTCCCTGTTGTCTTGACTTTAAGGCAAACTGAACATGCTTCTTGGTTGTGGGAATAGAGTTGAATACTTCATTCATTCTCAATGGGGGGGGGGACAATATAAATAAATAAATGAATACACTTCTGGACATCCACACAATTTCTCTCTTAATCAACATAAATAAATACGCAGGACGTTTCCTAAACCTGGCAAAAAGCTTAAATAATATCAGATGTGAATTTCACAGGCATTTAGTATGGGAGGTTTGGGATGAAAAGGAAATTATCACGGTATGGTTGGAGGTGTGTGTGTGTGTGTGTGTGTGTGTGTGTGTGTGTGTGTGTGTGTGTGTGTGTGTTCGTGTGTGTGTGTGTGTTGTGTGTGTGTGTGTGTGTGTGTGTGTGTGTGTGTGGTGTGTGTGTGTGTGTGTGTGTGTTCGTGTGTGTGTGTGTGTGTGTGTGTGTGTGTGGCACGCTTTGTCTTCCAGAATGGAACTTCCAGCCAGTGTGACATGGAGGTCAGTACCTTTGAACCCAGTCAGAACATTTCTAAAGTATTTATCTATCTTAGTCATCACTGTCTCTTTTTTTCACTCTATCAAGTTTCACTTCAGGGCTTTACGAAGCCTTTTAATGTAATAGGCAGATAGAGTAACATTGTATCCTTGTCATTTATAGGTAGATAGAGTAACATTGTATCCTTGTTATTTATAGACAGATAGAGTTACATTGTATCCTTGTCATTTATAGGTAGATAGAGTAACATTGTATCCTTGTTATTTATAGGCAGAGTTACATTGTATCCTTGTTATTTATAGGCAGATAGAGTTACATTGTATCCTTGTTATTTATAGGCAGAGTTACATTGTATCCTTGTTATTTATAGGCAGAGTTACATTGTATCCTTGTTATTTCTAGGCAGATAGAGTTACACTGTATCCTTGTTATTTATAGGCAGAGTTACATTGTATCCTTGTCATTTATAGGCAGATAGAGTTACATTGTATCCTTGTTATTTATAGGCAGAGTTACATTGTATCCTTGTTATTTATAGGCAGAGTTACATTGTATCCTTGTCATTTATAGGCAGATAGAGTTACATTGTATCCTTGTTATTTATAGGTAGATAGAGTTACATTGTATCCTTGTCATTTATAGGCAGATAGAGTTACATTGTATCCTTGTTATTTATAGGCAGAGTTACATTGTATCCTTGTTATTTATAGGCAGAGTTACATTGTATCCTTGTTATTTATAGGCAGAGTTACATTGTATCCTTGTTATTTATAGGCAGAGTTACATTGTATCCTTGTTATTTATATGCAGATTTACATTGTATCCTTGTCATTTATAGGCAGAGTTACATTGTATCCTTGTTATTTATAGGCAGAGTTACATTGTATCCTTGTTATTTATAGGCAGAGTTACATTGTATCCTTGTTATTTATAGGCAGAGTTACATTGTATCCTTGTTATTTATATGCAGAGTTACATTGTATCCTTGTTATTTATAGACAGATAGAGTTACATTGTATCCTTGTTATTTATAGGTAGATAGAGTTACATTGTATCCTTGTTATTTATAGGCAGAGTTACATTGTATCCTTGTCATTTATAGACAGATAGAGTAACATTGTATCCTTGTTATTTATAGGCAGATAGAGTTACATTGTATCCTTGTTATTTATAGGCAGAGTTACATTGTATCCTTGTTATTTATAGGCAGAGTTACATTGTATCCTTGTTATTTATAGGCAGATAGAGTTACATTGTATCCTGGTTATTTATAGGCAGAGTTACATTGTATCCTTGTTATTTATAGGCAGATAGAGTTACACTGTATCCTTGTTATTTATAGGCAGAGTTACATTGTATCCTTGTTATTTATAGGCAGATAGAGTTACATTGTATCCTGGTTATTTATAGGCAGATAGAGTTACACTGTATCCTTGTTATTTATAGGCAGAGTTACATTGTATCCTTGTTATTTATAGGCAGATAGAGTTACATTGTATCCTGGTTATTTATAGGCAGAGTTACATTGTATCCTTGTTATTTATAGGCAGATAGAGTTACACTGTATCCTTGTTATTTATAGGCAGAGTTACATTGTATCCTTGTTATTTATAGGCAGAGTTACATTGTATCCTTGTCATTTATAGGCAGATAGAGTAACATTGTATCCTTGTCATTTATAGGCAGATAGAGTTACATTGTATCCTTGTCATTTATAGGCAGATAGAGTAACATTGTATCCTTGTCATTTATAGGCAGATAGAGTTACATTGTATCCTTGTTATTTATATGCAGATTTACATTGTATCCTTGTTATTTATAGGCAGATAGAGTTACATTGTATCCTTGTCATTTATAGGCAGATAGAGTAACATTGTATCCTTGTCATTTATAGGCAGATAGAGTTACATTGTATCCTTGTTATTTATAGGCAGATAGAGTTACATTGTATCCTTGTTATTTATAGGCAGATAGAGTTACATTGTATCCTTGTTATTTATAGGCAGATAGAGTTACATTGTATCCTTGTTATTTATAGGCAGAGTTACATTGTATCCTTGTCATTTATAGACAGATAGAGTAACATTGTATCCTTGTTATTTATAGGCAGAGTTACATTGTATCCTTGTCATTTATAGGCAGATAGAGTTACATTGTATCCTTGTTATTTATAGGCAGAGTTACATTGTATCCTTGTCATTTATAGGCAGATAGAGTTACATTGTATCCTTGTTATTTATAGGCAGAGTTACATTGTATCCTTGTTATTTATATGCAGATTTACATTGTATCCTTGTCATTTATAGGCAGATAGAGTAACATTGTATCCTTGTTATTTATAGGCAGATAGAGTAACATTGTATCCTTGTCATTTATAGGCAGATAGAGTAACATTGTATCCTTGTCATTTATAGGCAGATAGAGTAACATTGTATCCTTGTCATTTATAGGCAGATAGAGTTACATTGTATCCTTGTTATTTATAGGCAGATAGAGTAACATTGTATCCTTGTCATTTATAGGCAGAGTTACATTGTATCCTTGTTATTTATAGGCAGATAGAGTAACATTGTATCCTTGTCATTTATAGGCAGATAGAGTTACATTGTATCCTTGTTATTTATAGGCAGATAGAGTTACATTGTATCCTTGTCATTTATAGGCAGATAGAGTAACATTGTATCCTTGTCATTTATAGGCAGATAGAGTTACATTGTATCCTTGTCATTTATAGGCAGATAGAGTTACATTGTATCCTTGTCATTTATAGGCAGATAGAGTTACATTGTATCCTTGTTATTTATAGGCAGATAGAGTTACATTGTATCCTTGTTATTTATAGGCAGATAGAGTTACATTGTATCCTTGTTATTTATAGGCAGATAGAGTAACATTGTATCCTTGTCATTTATAGGCAGATAGAGTTACATTGTATCCTTGTCATTTATAGGCAGATAGAGTTACATTGTATCCTTGTTATTTATAGGCAGATAGAGTAACATTGTATCCTTGTTATTTATAGGCAGAGTTACATTGTATCCTTGTTATTTATAGGCAGAGTTACATTGTATCCTTGTTATTTATAGGCAGATAGAGTTACATTGTATCCTTGTTATTTATAGGCAGATAGAGTTACATTGTATCCTTGTTATTTATATGCAGATTTACATTGTATCCTTGTTATTTATAGGCAGATAGAGTTACATTGTATCCTTGTTATTTATAGACAGAGTTACATTGTATCCTTGTTATTTATAGGCAGATAGAGTTACATTGTATCCTTGTCATTTATAGACAGATAGAGTTACATTGTATCCTTGTCATTTATAGGCAGATAGAGTAACATTGTATCCTTGTCATTTATAGGCAGATAGAGTTACATTGTATCCTTGTCATTTATAGGCAGATAGAGTTACATTGTATCCTTGTCATTTATAGACAGATAGATTTACATTGTATCCTTGTTATTTATAGGCAGATAGAGTAACATTGTATCCTTGTCATTTATAGACAGATAGAGTTACATTGTATCCTTGTTATTTATAGGCAGATAGAGTTACATTGTATCCTTGTTATTTATAGGCAGATAGAGTTACATTGTATCCTTGTTATTTATAGGCAGAGTTACATTGTATCCTTGTTATTTATATGCAGATAGAGTTACATTGTATCCTTGTTATTTATAGACAGATAGAGTTACATTGTATCCTTGTTATTTATAGGCAGATAGAGTTACATTGTATCCTTGTTATTTATAGGCAGATAGAGTTACATTGTATCCTTGTCATTTATAGGCAGATAGAGTTACATTGTATCCTTGTTATTTATAGGCAGATAGAGTTACATTGTATCCTTGTTATTTATATGCAGAGTTACATTGTATCCTTGTTATTTATAGACAGATAGAGTTACATTGTATCCTTGTTATTTATAGGCAGATAGAGTTACATTGTATCCTTGTCATTTATAGGCAGATAGAGTTACATTGTATCCTTGTCATTTATAGACAGATAGAGTTACATTGTATCCTTGTTATTTATAGACAGATAGAGTTACATTGTATCCTTGTCATTTATAGACAGATAGAGTTACATTGTATCCTTGTCATTTATAGACAGATAGAGTTACATTGTATCCTTGTCATTTATAGACAGATAGAGTTACATTGTATCCTTGTTATTTATAGGCAGATAGAGTTACATTGTATCCTTGTCATTTATAGACAGATAGAGTTACATTGTATCCTTGTTATTTATAGACAGATAGAGTTACATTGTATCCTTGTCATTTATAGACAGATAGAGTTACATTGTATCCTTGTTATTTATAGACAGATAGAGTTACATTGTATCCTTTGTCATTTATAGGCAGATAGAGTTACATTGTATCCTTGTTATTTATAGACAGATAGAGTTACATTGTATCCTTGTTATTTATAGACAGATAGAGTTACATTGTATCCTTGTCATTTATAGACAGATAGAGTTACATTGTATCCTTGTTATTTATAGACAGATAGAGTTACATTGTATCCTTGTCATTTATAGGCAGATAGAGTTACATTGTATCCTTGTCATTTATAGACAGATAGAGTTACATTGTATCCTTGTTATTTATAGGCAGATAGAGTTACATTGTATCCTTGTTATTTATAGGCAGAGTTACATTGTATCCTTGTTATTTATAGGCAGATAGAGTTACATTGTATCCTTGTTATTTATAGGCAGAGTTACATTGTATCCTTGTTATTTATAGGCAGATAGAGTTACATTGTATCCTTGTCATTTATAGGCAGATAGAGTTACATTGTATCCTTGTCATTTATAGACAGATAGAGTTACATTGTATCCTTGTCATTTATAGGCAGATAGAGTTACATTGTATCCTTGTCATTTATAGGCAGATAGAGTTACATTGTATCCTTGTCATTTATAGACAGATAGAGTTACATTGTATCCTTGTCATTTATAGGCAGATAGAGTTACATTGTATCCTTGTCATTTATAGGCAGATAGAGTTACATTGTATCCTTGTTATTTATAGACAGATAGAGTTACATTGTATCCTTGTCATTTATAGACAGATAGAGTTACATTGTATCCTTGTTATTTATAGGCAGAGTTACATTGTATCCTTGTTATTTATAGACAGAGTTACATTGTATCCTTGTTATTTATAGGCAGATAGAGTTACATTGTATCCTTGTTATTTATATGCAGATTTACATTGTATCCTTGTCATTTATAGACAGATAGATTTACATTGTATCCTTGTTATTTATAGGCAGATAGATTTACATTGTATCCTTGTTATTTATAGACAGATAGATTTACATTGTATCCTTGTTATTTATAGGCAGATAGAGTTACATTGTATCCTTGTTATTTATAGGCAGATAGATTTACATTGTATCCTTGTTATTTATAGACAGATAGATTTACATTGTATCCTTGTTATTTATAGGCAGATAGAGTTACATTGTATCCTTGTCATTTATAGGCAGATAGAGTTACATTGTATCCTTGTTATTTATAGGCAGAGTTACATTGTATCCTTGTTATTTATAGGCAGAGTTACATTGTATCCTTGTTATTTATATGCAGAGTTACATTGTATCCTTGTTATTTATAGACAGATAGAGTTACATTGTATCCTTGTTATTTATAGGCAGATAGAGTTACATTGTATCCTTGTTATTTATAGGCAGAGTTACATTGTATCCTTGTTATTTATAGACAGATAGAGTTACATTGTATCCTTGTTATTTATATGCAGATTTACATTGTATCCTTGTTATTTATAGGCAGATAGAGTTACATTGTATCCTTGTTATTTATAGGCAGAGTTACATTGTATCCTTGTTATTTATAGGCAGAGTTACATTGTATCCTTGTTATTTATATGCAGAGTTACATTGTATCCTTGTTATTTATAGACAGATAGAGTTACATTGTATCCTTGTTATTTATAGGCAGATAGAGTTACATTGTATCCTTGTTATTTATAGGCAGAGTTACATTGTATCCTTGTTATTTATAGACAGATAGAGTTACATTGTATCCTTGTTATTTATAGGCAGATAGAGTTACATTGTATCCTTGTTATTTATAGGCAGAGTTACATTGTATCCTTGTTATTTATAGGCAGATAGAGTTACATTGTATCCTTGTCATTTATAGGCAGATAGAGTTACATTGTATCCTTGTCATTTATAGGCAGATAGAGTTACATTGTATCCTTGTCATTTATAGACAGATAGAGTTACATTGTATCCTTGTCATTTATAGGCAGATAGAGTTACATTGTATCCTTGTCATTTATAGGCAGATAGAGTTACATTGTATCCTTGTCATTTATAGGCAGATAGAGTTACATTGTATCCTTGTCATTTATAGACAGATAGAGTTACATTGTATCCTTGTCATTTATAGACAGATAGAGTTACATTGTATCCTTGTCATTTATAGGCAGATAGAGTTACATTGTATCCTTGTCATTTATAGGCAGATAGAGTTACATTGTATCCTTGTCATTTATAGGCAGATAGAGTTACATTGTATCCTTGTCATTTATAGACAGATAGAGTTACATTGTATCCTTGTTATTTATAGGCAGATAGAGTTACATTGTATCCTTGTTATTTATATGCAGATTTACATTGTATCCTTGTCATTTATAGGCAGATAGAGTTACATTGTATCCTTGTCATTTATAGGCAGATAGAGTTACATTGTATCCTTGTCATTTATAGGCAGATAGAGTTACATTGTATCCTTGTTATTTATAGACAGATAGATTTACATTGTATCCTTGTTATTTATAGGCAGAGTTACATTGTATCCTTGTTATTTATATGCAGATTTACATTGTATCCTTGTTATTTATAGGCAGATAGAGTTACATTGTATCCTTGTTATTTATAGGCAGAGTTACATTGTATCCTTGTTATTTATAGGCAGAGTTACATTGTATCCTTGTTATTTATATGCAGAGTTACATTGTATCCTTGTTATTTATAGACAGATAGAGTTACATTGTATCCTTGTTATTTATAGGCAGATAGAGTTACATTGTATCCTTGTTATTTATAGGCAGAGTTACATTGTATCCTTGTTATTTATAGACAGATAGAGTTACATTGTATCCTTGTTATTTATAGGCAGATAGAGTTACATTGTATCCTTGTTATTTATAGGCAGAGTTACATTGTATCCTTGTTATTTATAGGCAGATAGAGTTACATTGTATCCTTGTTATTTATAGGCAGAGTTACATTGTATCCTTGTCATTTATAGACAGATAGAGTTACATTGTATCCTTGTTATTTATAGGCAGATAGAGTTACATTGTATCCTTGTCATTTATAGGCAGATAGAGTTACATTGTATCCTTGTCATTTATAGACAGATAGAGTTACATTGTATCCTTGTCATTTATAGGCAGATAGAGTTACATTGTATCCTTGTCATTTATAGGCAGATAGAGTTACATTGTATCCTTGTCATTTATAGGCAGATAGAGTTACATTGTATCCTTGTCATTTATAGACAGATAGAGTTACATTGTATCCTTGTCATTTATAGACAGATAGAGTTACATTGTATCCTTGTCATTTATAGGCAGATAGAGTTACATTGTATCCTTGTTATTTATAGGCAGATAGAGTTACATTGTATCCTTGTTATTTATATGCAGATTTACATTGTATCCTTGTCATTTATAGGCAGATAGAGTTACATTGTATCCTTGTCATTTATAGGCAGAGTTACATTGTATCCTTGTTATTTATATGCAGATTTACATTGTATCCTTGTCATTTATAGACAGATAGAGTTACATTGTATCCTTGTTATTTATAGGCAGATAGAGTTACATTGTATCCTTGTCATTTATAGACAGATAGAGTTACATTGTATCCTTGTCATTTATAGGCAGATAGAGTTACATTGTATCCTTGTCATTTATAGACAGATAGAGTTACATTGTATCCTTGTTATTTATAGGCAGATAGAGTTACATTGTATCCTTGTTATTTATAGGCAGAGTTACATTGTATCCTTGTTATTTATAGGCAGATAGAGTTACATTGTATCCTTGTTATTTATAGGCAGAGTTACATTGTATCCTTGTTATTTATAGGCAGATAGAGTTACATTGTATCCTTGTTATTTATATGCAGATTTACATTGTATCCTTGTTATTTATAGGCAGATAGAGTTACATTGTATCCTTGTTATTTATAGGCAGAGTTACATTGTATCCTTGTTATTTATATGCAGAGTTACATTGTATCCTTGTTATTTATAGACAGATAGAGTTACATTGTATCCTTGTTATTTATATGCAGAGTTACATTGTATCCTTGTTATTTATAGACAGATAGAGTTACATTGTATCCTTGTTATTTATAGGCAGAGTTACATTGTATCCTTGTCATTTATAGGCAGATAGAGTTACATTGTATCCTTGTCATTTATAGACAGATAGAGTTACATTGTATCCTTGTTATTTATAGGCAGATAGAGTTACATTGTATCCTTGTTATTTATAGGCAGAGTTACATTGTATCCTTGTTATTTATAGGCAGATAGAGTTACATTGTATCCTTGTTATTTATAGGCAGATAGAGTTACATTGTATCCTTGTTATTTATATGCAGATTTACATTGTATCCTTGTCATTTATAGACAGATAGAGTTACATTGTATCCTTGTTATTTATAGACAGATAGAGTAACATTGTATCCTTGTCATTTATAGGCAGATAGAGTTACATTGTATCCTTGTTATTTATAGGTAGATAGAGTTACATTGTATCCTTGTTATTTATATGCAGAGTTACATTGTATCCTTGTTATTTATAGACAGATAGAGTTACATTGTATCCTTGTTATTTATAGGCAGATAGAGTTACATTGTATCCTTGTTATTTATAGGCAGATAGAGTTACATTGTATCCTTGTTATTTATATGCAGAGTTACATTGTATCCTTGTTATTTATAGGCAGATAGAGTTACATTGTATCCTTGTTATTTATAGGCAGAGTTACATTGTATCCTTGTTATTTATAGGCAGATAGAGTTACATTGTATCCTTGTTATTTATAGGCAGATAGAGTTACATTGTATCCTTGTTATTTATAGGCAGAGTTACATTGTATCCTTGTCATTTATAGGCAGATAGAGTTACATTGTATCCTTGTTATTTATAGGCAGATAGAGTTACATTGTATCCTTGTTATTTATAGGCAGAGTTACATTGTATCCTTGTTATTTATAGGCAGAGTTACATTGTATCCTTGTTATTTATATGCAGAGTTACATTGTATCCTTGTTATTTATAGACAGATAGAGTTACATTGTATCCTTGTTATTTATAGACAGATAGAGTAACATTGTATCCTTGTCATTTATAGGCAGATAGAGTTACATTGTATCCTTGTTATTTATAGGTAGATAGAGTTACATTGTATCCTTGTTATTTATATGCAGATTTACATTGTATCCTTGTCATTTATAGGCAGATAGAGTTACATTGTATCCTTGTTATTTATAGGTAGATAGAGTTACATTGTATCCTTGTTATTTATAGACAGATAGAGTTACATTGTATCCTTGTTATTTATATGCAGATTTACATTGTATCCTTGTCATTTATAGGCAGATAGAGTTACATTGTATCCTTGTCATTTATAGGCAGATAGAGTTACATTGTATCCTTGTCATTTATAGGCAGATAGAGTTACATTGTATCCTTGTCATTTATAGGCAGATAGAGTTACATTGTATCCTTGTCATTTATAGACAGATAGAGTTACATTGTATCCTTGTCATTTATAGGCAGATAGAGTTACATTGTATCCTTGTCATTTATAGGCAGATAGAGTTACATTGTATCCTTGTCATTTATAGGCAGATAGAGTTACATTGTATCCTTGTTATTTATAGAGTTACAGTCATTTATAGAGTTACATTGTATCCTTGTCATTTATAGGCAGATAGAGTTACATTGTATCCTTGTTATTTATAGGCAGAGTTACATTGTATCCTTGTCATTTATAGACAGAGTTACATTGTATCCTTGTTATTTATAGGCAGAGTTACATTGTATCCTTGTCATTTATAGACAGATAGAGTTACATTGTATCCTTGTCATTTATAGACAGATAGAGTTACATTGTATCCTTGTCATTTATAGGCAGATAGAGTTACATTGTATCCTTGTCATTTATAGGCAGATAGAGTTACATTGTATCCTTGTTATTTATAGGCAGATAGAGTTACATTGTATCCTTGTTATTTATAGGCAGATAGAGTAACATTGTATCCTTGTCATTTATAGATAGAGTTACATTGTAGAGATAGAGTAACATTGTATCCTTGTCATTTATAGACAGATAGAGTTACATTGTATCCTTGTCATTTATAGGCAGATAGAGTTACATTGTATCCTTGTCATTTATAGGCAGATAGAGTTACATTGTATCCTTGTCATTTATAGGCAGATAGAGTTACATTGTATCCTTGTCATTTATAGGCAGATAGAGTAACATTGTATCCTTGTCATTTATAGACAGATAGAGTTACATTGTATCCTTGTCATTTTATAGACAGATAGGCAGATAGAGTTACATTGTATCCTTGTTATTTATAGGCAGATAGAGTTACATTGTATCCTTGTTATTTATATGCAGAGTTACATTGTATCCTTGTTATTTATAGACAGATAGAGTTACATTGTATCCTTGTTATTTATAGGCAGATAGAGTTACATTGTATCCTTGTTATTTATAGGCAGATAGAGTTACATTGTATCCTTGTCATTTTATAGTTACATTGTAGTTATTTATAGACAGATAGAGTTACATTGTATCCTTGTCATTTATAGACAGATAGAGTTACATTGTATCCTTGTTATTTATAGACAGATAGAGTTACATTGTATCCTTGTTATTTATAGACAGATAGAGTTACATTGTATCCTTGTCATTTATAGGCAGATAGAGTTACATTGTATCCTTGTCATTTATAGACAGATAGAGTTACATTGTATCCTTGTCATTTATAGGCAGATAGAGTTACATTGTATCCTTGTCATTTATAGACAGATAGAGTTACATTGTATCCTTGTTATTTATAGGCAGATAGGCAGTATCCTTGTTATTTATAGGCAGAGTTACATTGTATCCTTGTTATTTATAGAGGCAGAGTTACATTGTATCCTTGTTATTTATAGACAGATAGAGTTACATTGTATCCTTGTTATTTATAGGCAGATAGAGTTACATTGTATCCTTGTTATTTATAGGCAGATAGAGTTACATTGTATCCTTGTCATTTATAGGCAGATAGAGTTACATTGTATCCTTGTTATTTATAGGCAGATATGCAGAGTTACATTGTATCCTTGTTATTTATAGACAGATAGAGTTACATTGTATCCTTGTTATTTATAGGCAGATAGAGTTACATTGTATCCTTGTCATTTATAGGCAGATAGAGTTACATTGTATCCTTGTATTTATAGACAGATAGAGTTACATTGTATCCTTGTTATTTATAGACAGATAGAGTTACATTGTATCCTTGTCATTTATTAGTTACATTGTATCCTTGTATTTATAGACAGATAGAGTTACATTGTATCCTTGTTATTTATAGACAGATAGAGTTACATTGTATCCTTGTTATTTATAGCAGATAGAGTTACATTGTATCCTTGTTATTTATAGGCAGATAGAGTTACATTGTATCCTTGTCATTTATAGGCAGATAGAGTTACATTGTATCCTTGTTATTTATAGACAGATAGAGTTACATTGTATCCTTGTTATTTATAGGCAGATAGAGTTGTATCCTTGTTATTTATAGGCAGAGTTACATTGTATCCTTGTTATTTATAGGCAGAGGCATTGTATCCTTGTTATTTATATGCAGACATTGTATCCTTGTTATTTATAGGCAGATAGAGTTACATTGTATCCTTGTTATTTATAGGCAGATAGAGTTACATTGTATCCTTGTTATTTATAGGCAGATAGAGTTACATTGTATCCTTGTCATTTATAGACAGATAGAGTTACATTGTATCCTTGTCATTTATAGGCAGATAGAGTTACATTGTATCCTTGTCATTTATAGGCAGATAGAGTTACATTGTATCCTTGTCATTTATAGACAGATAGAGTTACATTGTATCCTTGTTATTTATAGGCAGATAGAGTTACATTTACATTGATAGTTACATTGTTATTTATAGGTTACAGATAGAGTTACATTGTATCCTTGTTATTTATAGGCAGAGTTACATTGTATCCTTGTTATTTATAGGCAGATAGAGTTACATTGTATCCTTGTCATTTATAGGCAGATAGAGTTACATTGTATCCTTGTTATTTATAGACAGATAGAGTTACATTGTATCCTTGTTATTTATAGGCAGATAGAGTTACATTGTATCCTTGTTATTTATAGGCAGATAGAGTTACATTGTATCCTTGTTATTTATAGGCAGATAGAGTTACATTGTATCCTTGTTATTTATAGGCAGATAGAGTTACATTGTATCCTTGTTATTTATAGGCAGATAGAGTTACATTGTATCCTTGTTATTTATATTTGAGTTACATTGCAGATTTACATTGTATAGGCAGATAGAGTTACATTGTATCCTTGTCATTTATTATAGTATCCTTGTTATTTATAGGCAGAGTTACATTGTATCCTTGATAGAGTTACATTGTATCCTTGTTATTTATAGACAGATAGAGTTACATTGTATCCTTGTTATTTATAGGCAGATAGAGTAACATTGTATCCTTGTTATTTATAGGCAGATAGAGTTACATTGTATCCTTGTTATTTATAGGTAGATAGAGTTACATTGTATCCTTGTTATTTATATGCAGATTTACATTGTATCCTTGTCATTTATAGGCAGATAGAGTTACATTGTATCCTTGTTATTTATAGGTAGATAGAGTTACATTGTATCCTTGTTATTTATAGACAGATAGAGTTACATTGTATCCTTGTTATTTATATGCAGATTTACATTGTATCCTTGTCATTTATAGGCAGATAGAGTTACATTGTATCCTTGTCATTTATAGGCAGATAGAGTTACATTGTATCCTTGTCATTTATAGGCAGATAGAGTTACATTGTATCCTTGTCATTTATAGGCAGATAGAGTTACATTGTATCCTTGTCATTTATAGGCAGATAGAGTTACATTGTATCCTTGTTATTTATAGGCAGATAGAGTTACATTGTATCCTTGTTATTTATAGGCAGATAGAGTTACATTGTATCCTTGTTATACATTGTATCCTTGTCATTTATAGACAGATAGAGTTACATTGTATCCTTGTCATTTATAGGCAGAGTTACATTGTATCCTTGTCATTTATAGGCAGATAGAGTTACATTGTATCCTTGTTATTTATAGGCAGAGTTACATTGTATCCTTGTCATTTATAGACAGAGTTACATTGTATTGTATAGGCCTTGTATCCTTTTATAGACAGATAGAGTTACATTGTATCCTTGTTATTTATAGACAGAGTTACATTGTATCCTTGTTATTTATAGACAGAGTTACATTGTATCCTTGTCATTTATAGGCAGATAGAGTTACATTGTATCCTTGTTATTTATAGGCAGATAGAGTTACATTGTATCCTTGTTATTTATAGGCAGATAGAGTAACATTGTATCCTTGTCATTTATAGACAGATAGAGTTACATTGTATCCTTTGTCCAGATAGAGTTACATTGTATCCTTGTCATTTATAGACAGATAGAGTTACATTGTATCCTTGTCATTTATAGGCAGATAGAGTTACATTGTATCCTTGTCATTTATAGGCAGATAGAGTTACATTGTATCCTTGTCATTTATAGACAGATAGATTTACATTGTATCCTTGTTATTTATAGGCAGATAGAGTAACATTGTATCATTGTCATTTATAGACAGATAGAGTTACATTGTATCCTTGTCATTTATAGGCAGATAGAGTTACATTGTATCCTTGTCATTTATAGGCAGATAGAGTTACATTGTATCCTTGTTATTTATAGGCAGAGTTACATTGTATCCTTGTTATTTATATGCAGAGTTACATTGTATCCTTGTTATTTATAGACAGATAGAGTTACATTGTATCCTTGTTATTTATAGGCAGATAGAGTTACATTGTATCCTTGTCATTTATAGGCAGATAGAGTTACATTGTATCCTTGTCATTTATAGACAGATAGAGTTACATTGTATCCTTGTTATTTATAGACAGATAGAGTTACATTGTATCCTTGTCATTTATAGACAGATAGAGTTACATTGTATCCTTGTTATTTATAGACAGATAGAGTTACATTGTATCCTTGTTATTTATAGACAGATAGAGTTACATTGTATCCTTGTCATTTATAGACAGATAGAGTTACATTGTATCCTTGTCATTTATAGATAGAGTTACAGATAGATAGAGTTACATTGTATCCTTGTTATTTATAGGCAGAGTTACAGTTATCCTTGTATCCTTGTTATTTATAGGCAGAGTTACATTGTATCCTTGTTATTTATAGACAGATAGAGTTACATTGTATCCTTGTTATTTATAGGCAGATAGAGTTACATTGTATCCTTGTCATTTATAGGCAGATAGAGTTACATTGTATCCTTGTCATTTATAGGCAGATAGAGTTACATTGTATCCTTGTTATTTATAGGCAGAGTTACATTGTATCCTTGTTATTTATATGCAGAGTTACATTGTATCCTTGTTATTTATAGACAGATAGAGTTACATTGTATCCTTGTTATTTATAGGCAGATAGAGTTACATTGTATCCTTGTCATTTATAGGCAGATAGAGTTACATTGTATCCTTGTCATTTATAGACAGATAGAGTTACATTGTATCCTTGTTATTTATAGACAGATAGAGTTACATTGTATCCTTGTCATTTATAGACAGATAGAGTTACATTGTATCCTTGTTATTTATAGACAGATAGAGTTACATTGTATCCTTGTTATTTATAGACAGATAGAGTTACATTGTATCCTTGTTATTTATAGGCAGATAGAGTTACATTGTATCCTTGTCATTTATTACATTGTATCCTTGTTATTTATAGCAGATAGAGTTACATTGTATCCTTGTTATTTATAGGCAGAGTTACATTGTATCCTTGTTATTTATAGGCAGAGTTACATTGTATCCTTGTTATTTATATGCAGAGTTACATTGTATCCTTGTTATTTATAGACAGATAGAGTTACATTGTATCCTTGTTATTTATAGGCAGATAGAGTTACATTGTATCCTTGTTATTTATAGGCAGAGTTACATTGTATCCTTGTCATTTATAGACAGATAGAGTTACATTGTATCCTTGTCATTTATAGGCAGATAGAGTTACATTGTATCCTTGTCATTTATAGGCAGATAGAGTTACATTGTATCCTTGTCATTTATAGACAGATAGAGTTACATTGTATCCTTGTCATTTATAGGCAGATAGAGTTACATTGTATCCTTGTCATTTATAGGCAGATAGAGTTACATTGTATCCTTGTTATTTATAGGCAGATAGAGTTACATTGTATCCTTGTTATTTATAGGCAGAGTTACATTGTATCCTTGTTATTTATAGGCAGATAGAGTAACATTGTATCCTTGTCATTTATAGACAGATAGAGTTACATTGTATCCTTGTCATTTATAGGCAGATAGAGTTACATTGTATCCTTGTCATTTATAGACAGATAGAGTTACATTGTATCCTTGTCATTTATAGGCAGATAGAGTTACATTGTATCCTTGTTATTTATAGGCAGATAGAGTTACATTGTATCCTTGTTATTTATAGGCAGATAGAGTAACATTGTATCCTTGTTATTTATAGGCAGATAGAGTTACATTGTATCCTTGTTATTTATAGGCAGAGTTACATTGTATCCTTGTTATTTATAGGCAGATAGAGTTACATTGTATCCTTGTCATTTATAGGCAGATAGAGTTACATTGTATCCTTGTCATTTATAGGCAGATAGAGTTACATTGTATCCTTGTCATTTATTATAGTTACATTGCTTGTCATTTATAGGCAGATAGAGTTACATTGTATCCTTGTTATTTATAGGCAGATAGAGTTACATTGTATCCTTGTTATTTATAGGCAGATAGAGTTACATTGTATCCTTGTTATTTATAGGCAGATAGAGTTACATTGTATCCTTGTTATTTATTGTTATTTATAGGCAGATAGAGTTACATTGTATCCTTGTTATTTATAGGCAGAGTTACATTGTATCCTTGTTATTTATAGGCAGATAGAGTTACATTGTATCCTTGTTATTTATAGGCAGAGTTACATTGTATCCTTGTTATTTATAGGCAGATAGAGTTACATTGTATCCTTGTTATTTATAGGCAGATAGAGTTACATTGTATCCTTGTTATTTATAGGCAGAGTTACATTGTATCCTTGTTATTTATAGGCAGATAGAGTTACATTGTATCCTTGTTATTTATAGGCAGAGTTACATTGTATCCTTGTTATTTATAGGCAGATAGAGTTACATTGTATCCTTGTTATTTATAGGCAGAGTTACATTGTATCCTTGTTATTTATAGGCAGAGTTACATTGTATCCTTGTTATTTATAGGCAGAGTTACATTGTATCCTTGTTATTTATAGGCAGATAGAGTTACATTGTATCCTTGTTATTTATAGGCAGAGTTACATTGTATCCTTGTCATTTATAGGCAGATAGAGTGACATTGAATCCTTGTTATTTATAGGCAGATAGAGTTACATTGTATCCTTGTTATTTATAGACAGAGTTACATTGTATCCTTGTTATTTATAGGCAGATAGAGTTACATTGTATCCTTGTTATTTATAGGCAGAGTTACATTGTATCCTTGTTATTTATAGGCAGATAGAGTTACATTGTATCCTTGTTATTTATAGGCAGAGTTACATTGTATCCTTGTTATAGAGTTACATTGTATCCTTGTTATTTATAGGCAGATAGAGTTACATTGTATCCTTGTTATTTATAGGCAGAGTTACATTGTATCCTTGTTATTTATAGGCAGATAGAGTTACATTGTATCCTTGTTATTTATAGGCAGAGTTACATTGTATCCTTGTCATTTATAGACAGATAGAGTAACATTGTATCCTTGTTATTTATAGGCAGAGTTACATTGTATCCTTGTTATTTATAGGCAGATAGAGTTACATTGTATCCTTCTTATTTATAGACAGAGTTACATTGTATCCTTGTTATTTATAGGCAGAGTTACATTGTATCCTTGTTATTTATAGGCAGATAGAGTTACATTGTATCCTTGTTATTTATAGACAGAGTTACATTGTATCCTTGTTATTTATAGGCAGATAGAGTTACATTGTATCCTTGTTATTTATAGGCAGATAGAGTTACATTGTATCCTTGTTATTTATAGGCAGATAGAGTTACATTGTATCCTTGTTATTTATAGGCAGAGTTACATTGTATCCTTGTTATTTATAGGCAGAGTTACATTGTGTCCTTGTTATTTATAGGCAGAGTTACATTGTATCCTTGTTATTTATAGACAGATAGAGTTACATTGTATCCTTGTCATTTATAGACAGATAGATTTACATTGTATCCTTGTTATTTATAGGCAGATAGAGTTACATTGTATCCTTGTTATTTATAGACAGATAGAGTTACATTGTATCCTTGTTATTTATAGACAGATAGAGTTACATTGTATCCTTGTCATTTATAATCAAATCAAATCTTATTTGTACCATGCTCAGAATACAACAGGTATTACCATGAAATGCTTATCTACAAGCCCTCTACAGGATCGGTGGGTTCCCCACGGGATGTTTGAGCTAACGTAGGCTAATGCGATTAGCATGAGGTTGTAAGTAACAAGAACATTTCCCAGGACATAGACATATCTGATATTGTCAGAAAGCTTAAATTCGTGTTAATCTATTTACAGTAGCTGTTACAGTGAAAGAATACCATGCTATTGTTTGAGGAGAATGCACAGTTATGAACTTGAAAGGTTATTAATAAAGAAATTAGTCACATCTTGAACATTTTTAAAAGAAATGCAATGGTTCATTTGATCAGTCTAAAACTTTGCACTTACACTGCTGCCATCTAGTGGCCAAAATATAAAATTCGCCTGGGCTGGAATAATACACCATGGCCTTTCTCTTGCATTTCAAAGATGACGGTACAAAAAAAAACATGCATGTTTTTTCTTTGAATGATCTTTTGCCAGATCTAATGTTTTATATTCTCCTACATGAATTGAACATTTCCACAAACTTCAAAGTGTTTGCTTTCAAATGGTACCAAGAATATGCATATACTTGCTTCAGGTCCTGAGCTACAGGCAGTCAGATTTGGGTATGTCATTTTAGGCGATACTTGAAGAAAAGGGACGGAAGCTCAAGAGGAATAAAGTTCAATAAATAGAGTTAAGAAAATATTTACTACATAAACTAAAGTAAAAAATGAAATAAAAAGTGACACAATAAAATAACAATAATGAGGCTTCGGGAAAGTATTCAGACCCCTTGAGTTTTTACAAATGTTGTTCTATTATTCTAAAATCGATTGAATGGATTACCCCATAATGACAAAGAAAAATTGGATTTTAGACATTTTTGCAAATTAATTAAAAAAAAAATTGAAATATCTCATTTACATAAGTATTGAGACCATTTAATCAGTACTTTGTTGAAGCACGTTTGGCAGTGACTACATCCTCGAGTCTTCTTGGGAATAACGCTACAAGCTTGACACACCTGTATTTGGGAGTTTCTCCATTCTTCTCTGCAGATCCTCTCAAGCTCTGTCAGGTTGGATGGGGAGCGTCGCTGCACAGCTATTTTCAGGTCTCTCCAGAGATGTTCGGTCTGGTTCAAGTCCAGGCTCTGGTTGGGCCACTCAAGGACATCAGAGACTTTCCCCGAAGCCACTCCTGCGTTGTCTTGGCTGTATGCTTAGGGTCGGTGTCCTGTTGGAAGGTGAACCTTCACCCTAGTCTGAGATCCTGAAGCAGGTTTTCATCAAGTATCTCTCTGAACTTTGCTCTGTTCATCTTTCCCTCGATCCTGACTAGTCTCCCAATCCCTGCCGCTGAATAACATCCCCACAGCATGATGCTGCCACCACCATGTTTCACCGTAGGGATGGTGCCAGGTTTCCTCCAGACGTGACGCTTGCTGAGACTCCCCATACTGAGTAGTGGCTTCCATCTGGCCACATAACCATAAAGGCCTGATTGGTCCTGGCGTTCCAGTATAGCGTTCCAGTATAGCTTTCCCTTTGTAATCCTTAATGGTTTCCAGGACCTGTAACATCCAACGAGCATAAGAGCTGGTGTAGTATGATTCAATCTTAGTCCTGTATTGATGCTTTGCCTGTTTGATGGATCGTCTGAGGGCATAGTGTGATTTTTTCTTTTTAAAGCATCCAGATTAGTGTCCTGTTCCTTGAAAGTGCCAGCTCTAGCCTTTAGCTCGATGCGGATGTTGCCTGTAATCCATGGCTTCTGGTTGGGATATGTACGTGTGGTCACTGTAGGGATGACGTCGCCGATGCACTTATTGATGAAGCCGCGCTCGGGGGAGAGAAGGGAAAAGATAATGGTGGTTTAAGATTGAAAGATGGGAAGAAAATACTGATAGACCACTACTCTTTTTGGTCACCTTGGTTCCTTAGTTCCTTGATTCCTTGATTCCTTGGTTCCATGGTTCCTTGTTCACTTGGTTCCATGGTTCCTTGGTTCCATAGTTCCTTGGTTCCATGGCTCCTTGGTGCCTTGGTTCCATGGTCCCTTGGTTCCATGGTTCCTTGGTTCCATAGTTCCTTGTTTCCTTTGTTCCTTTGATCCTTGGTTCCATAGTTCCTTGGTTCCATAGTTCCATGGTTCCTTGTTTCCTTGTTTCCTTGTTTCCTTGTTTCCTTGGTTCCTTGGTCCCTTGGTTCCATGGTTCCATGGTTCCATAGTTCCTTGGTTCCATGGTTCCATGGTTCTATTCTAATCCTAGTAGACCCAACTGATGATATTACAGATCAAATAACCATAATAAGCCACTCTATAATCTGCATGCAGAACATTGTGTAAACATGAGACAAGAACATTTGATTTCCCCTTATATGCATATTGTGAAATCAGATCCACTATATTGAATTGCTTCAGTTGTAATGATTTTCAGAGTAGTTTAGCTATAGGGGCCATTTTCCGGCGAGACTAAGAACATTAGCAGGGATACCAGGCTAGACTATGTAGGGTCACAGTAGCAGGGATACCAGGCTAGACTATGTAGGGTCACAGAAGCAGGGATACCAGGCTAGACTATGCAGGGTCACAGTAGCAGGGACACCAGGCTAGACTATGTAGGGTCACAGTAGCAGAGATACGAGGCTAGACTATGTAGGGTCACAGTAGCAGGGACACCAGGCTAGACTATGTAGGGTCACAGTAGCAGGGACACCAGGCTAGACTATGTAGGGTCACAGTAGCAGGGACACCAGGCTAGACTATGTAGGGTCACAGTAGCAGGGATACCAGGCTAGACTATGTAGGGTCACAGAAGCAGGGATACCAGGCTAGACTATGCAGGGTCACAGTAGCAGGGACACCAGGCTAGACTATGTAGGGTCACAGTAGCAGAGATACGAGGCTAGACTATGTAGGGTCACAGTAGCAGGGACACCAGGCTAGACTATGTAGGGTCACAGTAGCAGGGACACCAGGCTAGACTATGTAGGGTCACAGTAGCAGGGACACCAGGCTAGACTATGTAGGGTCACAGTAGCAGGGATACCAGGCTAGACTATGTAGGGTCACAGTAGCAGGGTTACCAGGCTAGACTATGAAGGGTCACAGTAGCAGGAATACCAGGCTAGACTATGTAGGGTCACAGTAGCAGGGATACCAGGCTAGACTATGAAGGGTGACAGTAGCAGGGATACCAGGCTAGACTATGAAGGGTGACAGTAGCAGGGATACCAGGCTAGACTATGAAGGGTGACAGTAGCAGGGATACCAGGCTAGACTATGAAGGGTCACAGTAGCAGAGATATGAGAATAGTTCCCGAGGTGTAAAGTTACTCTGCCCGGTGAAGACTGAACGTCTCAAATGGCACCCTATTCCCTTCATAGTCCACTACTTTTGACCAGGGCCCATAGATCTCTGGTTAAAAAAAGTAGAGTACTCTTTATGGAATATGGTGCAATTTGGGACACAGGCCCTGTTCTGGGAGGTAGTCTCTATGGTTTAATAATATCCGCTGGATAACAACACCGGACCGATTAATCATCTCTGAGCAACAACATTTAGGGATGCAACCCGAATGGCACCCTTTTCCCTATGTAGTGCACTACTTCCGACCAGAGGCTCTGGTCAAAAGTAGTGCACTTTGTTAGATAAAGGGTACCGTTTGGGATGCCGCCGTAGAGGTGGCTGTGGAAGGTTCAGGAACATCTATGGAAATACACTTCCAGGAAGAGACATTATTGGCGGATGAGAAGAAGAAGCACTGGGTGCTGAAATGACTATTGATTAACAAGTCAATGTAATTCCCTCTGTTTTAAAGAAAGCTATGTTGTCGCATTGGGTTTGTAGCGATGTCGTACTTGCGCACCAGATTATTGCAGCTCTTGAAGTGGATATTGATTGAGATGGAAACATATTTAATGATGTTCATCTTGAATACCCGGTGTCACCTTGTACAATTGTAGGTAAATAATTCATTTTCGGTGATTCGTGATCCTCGACATAAATAGTCATTAGTGATAGAACTCATTATTGATAGAACTCATTATTGATAGAACTCATTAGTGATAGAACTCATTAGTGATAGAACTCCTTATTGATAGAACTCATTATTGATAGAACTCATTATTGATAGAACTCATTAGTGATAGAACTCATTAGTGATAGAACTCCTTATTGATAGAACTCATTATTGATAGAACTCATTATTGATAGATCTCATTATTGATAGAACTCATTATTGATAGAACTCATTATTGATAGAACTCATTATTGATAGATCTCATTATTGATAGAACTCATTATTGATAGATCTCATTATTGATAGAACTCATTATTGATAGAACTCATTATTGATAGAACTCATTATTGATAGAACTCATTAGTGATAGAACTCATTATTGATAGATCTCATTATTGATAGAACTCATTATTGATAGAACTCATTAGTGATAGAACTCATTAGTGATAGAACTCATTATTGATAGAACTCATTATTGATAGAACTCATTAGTGATAGAACTCATTAGTGATAGAACTCATTATTGATAGAACTCATTATTGATAGAACTCATTATTGATAGAACTCATGATTGATAGAACTCATTATTGATAGAACTCATTATTGATAGAACTCATTATTGATAGAACTCATTATTGATAGAACTCATTATTGATAGAACTCATTATTGATAGAACTCATTAGTGATAGAACTCATTAGTGATAGAACTCATTATTGATAGAACTCCTTATTGATAGAACTCATTATTGATAGAACTCCTTATTGATAGAACTCCTTATTGATAGAACTCCTTATTGATAGAACTCATGATTGATAGAACTCATGATTGATAGAACTCATTATTGATAGAACTCATTATTGATAGAACTCCTTATTGATAGAACTCCTTATTGATAGAACTCATGATTGATAGAACTCATGATTGATAGAACTCATTATTGATAGAACTCATTATTGATAGAACTCATTAGTGATAGAACTCCTTACTGATAGAACTCATTATTGATAGAACTCATTAGTGATAGAACTCATTAGTGATAGAACTCATTATTGATAGAACTCATTATTGATAGAACTCATTAGTGATAGAACTCATTAGTGATAGAACTCATTATTGATAGAACTCATTATTGATAGAACTCATTATTGATAGAATTATTGATAGAACTCATTATTGATAGAACTCATTATTGATAGAACTCATTATTGATAGAACTCATTATTGATAGAACTCATTATTGATAGAACTCATTATTGATAGAACTCATTATTGATAGAACTCATTATTGATAGAACTCATGATTGATAGAACTCATTTATTGATAGAACTCATTATTGATAGAACTCATTATTGATAGAACTCATTATTGATAGAACTCATTATTGATAGAACTCATGATTGATAGAACTCATTATTGATAGAACTCATTAGTGATAGAACTCATTAGTGATAGAACTCATTAGTGATAGAACTCATTATTGATAGAACTCCTTATTGATAGAACTCCTTATTGATAGAACTCATGATTGATAGAACTCCTTATTGATAGAACTCCTTATTGATAGAACTCCTTATTGATAGAACTCCTTATTGATAGAACTCCTTATTGATAGAACTCATTATTGATAGAACTCCTTATTGATAGAACTCCTTATTGATAGAACTCATGATTGATAGAACTCCTTATTGATAGAACTCCTTATTGATAGAACTCCTTATTGATAGAACTCCTTATTGATAGAACTCCTTATTGATAGAACTCATTATTGATAGAACTCATTATTGATAGAACTCATTAGTGATAGAACTCATTATTGATAGAACTCCTTAGTGATAGAACTCATTATTGATAGAACTCATTATTGATAGAACTCATTATTGATAGAACTCATTATTGATAGAACTCATTATTGATAGAACTCCTTATTGATAGAACTCATTATTGATAGAACTCCTTAGTGATAGAACTCATTATTGATAGAACTCATTAGTGATAGAACTCATTAGTGATAGAACTCATTATTGATAGAACTCATTATTGATAGAACTCCTTATTGATAGAACTCATTATTGATAGAACTCCTTAGTGATAGAACTCATTATTGATAGAACTCATTAGTGATAGAACTCATTATTGATAGAACTCATTATTGATAGAACTCATTATTGATAGAACTCATTATTGATAGAACTCATGATTGATAGAACTCATTATTGATAGAACTCATTAGTGATAGAACTCATTAGTGATAGAACTCATTAGTGATAGAACTCATTATTGATAGAACTCCTTATTGATAGAACTCCTTATTGATAGAACTCATGATTGATAGAACTCCTTATTGATAGAACTCCTTATTGATAGAACTCCTTATTGATAGAACTCCTTATTGATAGAACTCATTATTGATAGAACTCCTTATTGATAGAACTCATTATTGATAGAACTCCTTATTGATAGAACTCCTTATTGATAGAACTCATTATTGATAGAACTCCTTATTGATAGAACTCCTTATTGATAGAACTCCTTATTGATAGAACTCCTTATTGATAGAACTCATTATTGATAGAACTCATTATTGATAGAACTCATTATTGATAGAACTCATTAGTGATAGAACTCATTATTGATAGAACTCCTTAGTGATAGAACTCATTATTGATAGAACTCATTATTGATAGAACTCATTATTGATAGAACTCATTATTGATAGAACTCATTATTGATAGAACTCCTTATTGATAGAACTCATTATTGATAGAACTCTTAGTGATAGAACTCATTATTGATAGAACTCATTAGTGATAGAACTCATTAGTGATAGAACTCATTATTGATAGAACTCATTATTGATAGAACTCCTTATTGATAGAACTCATTATTGATAGAACTCATTATTGATAGAACTCCTTATTGATAGAACTCATTATTGATAGAACTCATTAGTGATAGAACTCATTAGTGATAGAACTCATTAGTGATAGAACTCATTATTGATAGAACTCATTATTGATAGAACTCATTATTGATAGAACTCATTATTTGATAGAACTCATTATTGATAGAACTCATTATTGATAGAACTCATTATTGATAGAACTCATTAGTGATAGAACTCATTATTGATAGAACTCATTATTGATAGAACTCATTATTGATAGAACTCATTATTGATAGAACTCATTAGTGATAGAACTCATTATTGATAGAACTCATTATTGATAGAACTCATTATTGATAGAACTCATTATTGATAGAACTCATTATTGATAGAACTCATTATTGATAGAACTCATTATTGATAGAACTCCTTATTGATAGAACTCATTATTGATAGAACTCATTATTGATAGAACTCATTATTGATAGAACTCATTATTGATAGAACTCATTATTGATAGAACTCATTAGTGATAGAACTCATTATTGATAGAACTCCTTATTGATAGAACTCATTATTGATAGAACTCATTAGTGATAGAACTCATTAGTGATAGAACTCATTATTGATAGAACTCATTATTGATAGAACTCATTATTGATAGAACTCATTATTGATAGAACTCATTAGTGATAGAACTCATTAGTGATAGAACTCATTATTGATAGAACTCATGATTGATAGAACTCATTATTGATAGAACTCATTATTGATAGAACTCATTATTGATAGAACTCATTAGTGATAGAACTCATTAGTGATAGAACTCCTTATTGATAGAACTCATGATTGATAGAACTCATTAGTGATAGAACTCCTTATTGATAGAACTCATTATTGATAGAACTCATTATTGATAGAACTCATTATTGATAGAACTCATTATTGATAGAACTCATTATTGATAGAACTCATTAGTGATAGAACTCATTAGTGATAGAACTCCTTATTGATAGAACTCATTATTGATAGAACTCATTATTGATAGAACTCATGATTGATAGAACTCATTAGTGATAGAACTCATGATTGATAGAACTCCTTATTGATAGAACTCATGATTGATAGAACTCCTTATTGATAGAACTCATGATTGATAGAACTCATTATTGATAGAACTCATGATTGATAGAACTCATTATTGATAGAACTCATGATTGATAGAACTCATTATTGATAGAACTCATGATTGATAGAACTCATTATTGGTCAAATCAAAGTGTATTTGTCACGTGCGCCGAATAAAACAAATGTAGACCTTACAGTGAAATGCTTACTTACAGTTCCCTAACCAACAGTGCAATTTTTAAGTAAAATTAGGTGAACAATAGATAACTAAAGAAATAAAAACAACAGTCAAAAGACAGTGAAAAATAACAGTAGAGAGGTTATATACAGTAGAGAGGCTCTATAAAGTAGAGAGGATATATACAGTAGAGGGGCTATATACAGTAGAGAGGCTATATACAGTAGAGGGGCTATATACAGTAGAGAGGTTATATACAGTAGAGAGGCTATATACAGTAGAGGTTATATACAGTAGAGAGGCTATATACAGTAGAGAGGCTCTATAAAGTAGAGAGGATATATACAGTAGAGGTTATATACAGTAGAGAGGCTATATACAATAGAGAGGCTATATACAGTAGAGAGGCTATATACAGTAGAGATGTTATACAGTAGAGAGGCTATATACAGTAGAGAGGCTATATACAGTAGAGGGGCTATATACAGTAGAGAGGCTATATACAGTAGAGAGGCTATATACAATAGAGAGGCTATATACAGTAGAGAGGCTATATACAGTAGAGAGGTTATATACAGTAGAGGCTATATACAGTAGAGAGGCTATATACAATAGAGAGGTTATATACATTAGAGAGGCTATATACAATAGAGAGATTATATACAGTAGAGGTTATACACAGAGAGGTTATATACAGTAGAGAGGTTATATACAGTAGAGAGGCTATATACAGTAGAGAGGCTATATACAGTAGAGAGGCTATATACAGTAGGGATGTTATATACAGTAGAGAGGCTATATTCAGTAGAGAGGCTATATACAGTAGAGAGGTTATACAGTAGAGAGGCTATATACAGTAGAGAGGCTATATACAGTAGAGAGGCTATATACAGTAGAGAGGCTATATACAGACACCTGTTAGTCAGGCTGATTGAGGTAGTATGTACATGTAGCTATATACAGACACCTGTTAGTCAGGCTGATTGAGGTAGTATGTACATGTAGCTATATACAGACACCTGTTAGTCAGGCTGATTGAGGTAGCATGTACATGTAGATATGGTTAAAGTGACGATGCATATATGATGAACAGAGAGTAGCAGTAGCGTAAAAGAGGGGTTGGGGGGCACACAATGCAAATAGTCCGGGTAACCATTTGATTACCTGTTCAGGAGTCTTATGGCTTGGGGGTAAAAACTGTTGATAAGCCTTTTTGTCCTAGACTTGGCACTCCGGTACCACTTGCCATGCGGTAGTAGAGAGAACAGTCTATGACTGGGGTGGCTGGGGTCTTTGACAATTTCTAGGGCCTTCCTCTGACACCGCCAGGTATAGAGGTCCTGGATGGCAGGAAGCTTAGACCCAGTGATGTACTGGGTCTTACGCACTACCCTCTGTAGTGCCTTGCGGTCGGAGGTCGAGCAAATGCCGTACCAGGCAGTGATGCAACCTTTCAGGATGCTCTCGATGTTGCTGCTGTAGAACCTTTTGAGGATCTGAGGTCGCATGCCAAATCTTTTTTTCGTTTCCTGAGGGGGAATACGCTTTGTCGTGCCCTCTTTACGACTGTCTTGGTGTGTTTGGACCATTCTAGTTTGTTGGTGATGTGGACGCCAAGGAACTTGAAGCTCTCAACCTGCTCCACTACAGCCCCGTCGATGAGAATGGGGGCGTGCTTGGTCCTCATTTTCCTGTAGTCCACAATCATCTCCTTTGTCTTGATTAAGTTGAGGGAGAGGTTGTTATTCTGGCCTCACCTGGCCAGGTCTCTGACCTCCTCCCTATAGGCTGTCTCGTCGTTCAGGTCTACCACCGTTTTGTCGTCTGCAAACTTAATGATGGTGTTGGAGTCGTGCCTGGCCATGCAGTTGTGGGTGAACAGGGAATACAGGAGGGGACTGAGCACGCACCCCTGTGGAGCTTCAGTGTTGAGGATCAGCGTGACAGATGTGTTGCTACCTACCCTCACCACCTGGGGGGCGGCCCGTCAGGAAGTCCAGGACCCAATTGCAGAGGGAGGTGTTTAATCCCAGGGTCCTTAGCTTAGTGATGAGCTTTGAGGATACTATGGTGTTGAACGCTGAGCTGTAGTCAATGAACAGCATTGTCATGTAGGTGTTCCTTTTGTCCAGGTGGGAAAGGGCAGTGTGGAGTGCACGCTATTCTTGTTAGAGCCAGTTTGCGCTGTTCTGTGAAGGGAGTAGTACACAGCGTTGTACGAGATCTTCAGTTTCTTGGCAATTCCTCGCATGGAATAGCCTTCATTTCTCAGAACAAGAATAGACTGACAAGTTTCAAAAGAAAGTACTTTGTTTCTGGCCATTTTGAGCCTGTAATCGAACCCACAAATGCTGATGCTCCAGATACTCAACTAGTCTAAAGAAGGACAGTTTTATTGCTTCTTTAATCCGAACAGTTTTTAGCTGTGCCAACATAATTGCAAAAGTGTTTTCTAATGATTAGTTAACCTTTTAAAATGATGAACTTGGATTAACTAACACAACGTGCCATTGGAACACAGCAGTGATTGTTGCCTATGTAGATATTCCATTTAAAAAATCTGCCGTTTCCAGCTACAAAATTAATTTACAAATCAAATCAAATGTATTTATAATACACCTCAGGTGACATCTGTTATTTTATACAGAATATGGGTGATGAATACACCTCAGGTGACATCTGTTATTTTATACAGAATATGGGTGATGAATACACCTCAGGTGACACCTGTTATTTTATACAGAATATGGGTGATGAATACACCTCAGGTGACATCTGTTATTTTATACAGAATATGGGTGATGAATACACCTCAGGTGACACCTGTTATTTTATACAGAATATGGGTGATGAATACACCTCAGGTGACATCTGTTATTTTATACAGAATATGGGTGATGAATACACCTCAGGTGACATCTGTTATTTTATACAGAATATGGGTGATGAATACACCTCAGGTGACATCTGTTATTTTATACAGAATATGGGTGATGAATACACCTCAGGTGACATCTGTTATTTTATACAGAATATGGGTGATGAATACACCTCAGGTGACATCTGTTATTTTATACAGAATATGGGTGATGAATACACCTCAGGTGACATCTGTTATTTTATACAGAATATGGGTGATGAATACACCTCAGGTGACATCTGTTATTTTATACAGAATATGGGTGATGAATACACCTCAGGTGACATCTGTTATTTTATACAGAATATGGGTGATGAATACACCTCAGGTGACATCTGTTATTTTATACAGAATATGGGTGATGAATACACCTCAGGTGACATCTGTTATTTTATACAGAATATGGGTGATGAATACACCTCAGGTGACATCTGTTATTTTATACAGAATATGGGTGATGAATACACCTCAGGTGACATCTGTTATTTTATACAGAATATGGGTGATGAATACACCTCAGGTGACATCTGTTATTTTATACAGAATATGGGTGATGAATACACCTCAGGTGACATCTGTTATTTTATACAGAATATGGGTGATGAATACACCTCAGGTGACATCTGTTATTTTATACAGAATATGGGTGATGAATACACCTCAGGTGACATCTGTTATTTTATACAGAATATGGGTGATGAATACACCTCAGGTGACATCTGTTATTTTATACAGAATATGGGTGATGAATACACCTCAGGTGACATCTGTTATTTTATACAGAATATGGGTGATGAATACACCTCAGGTGACATCTGTTATTTTATACAGAATATGGGTGATGAATACACCTCAGGTGACATCTGTTATTTTATACAGAATATGGGTGATGAATACACCTCAGGTGACATCTGTTATTTTATACAGAATATGGGTGATGAATACACCTCAGGTGACATCTGTTATTTTATACAGAATATGGGTGATGAATACACCTCAGGTGACATCTGTTATTTTATACAGAATATGGGTGATGAATACACCTCAGGTGACATCTGTTATTTTATACAGAATATGGGTGATGAATACACCTCAGGTGACATCTGTTATTTTATACAGAATATGGGTGATGAATACACCTCAGGTGACATCTGTTATTTTATACAGAATATGGGTGATGAATACACCTCAGGTGACATCTGTTATTTTATACCGCAATGGTGTCAACACACAGCAGCTCAATTTGCATCTATATTTTCACAACTCGTGATGAATGGCTACATTGTAACTGAAAACCTTTCCAACATATACCAACTGTTACTTTGTAATCTTTGCCCAGTCTGTCCATAAATCAAATCACATTTATTTATATAGCCCTTCGTACATCAGCTGATATCTCAAAGTGCTGTACAGAAACCCAGCCTAAAACCCCAAACAGCAAGCAATGCAGGTGTAGAAGCACGGTGGCTAGGAAAAACTACCTAGAAAGGCCAAAACCTAGGAAGAAACCTAGAGAGGAACCAGGCTATGTGGGGTGGCCAGTCCTCTTCTGGCTGTGCCGGGTGGAGATTATAACAGAACACGGCCAAGATGTTCAAATGTTCATAAATGACCAGCAGGGTCAAATAATAATAATCACAGTAGTTGTAGAGGGTGCAACAGGTCAGCACCTCAGGAGTAAATGTCAGTTGGCTTTTCATAGCTGATCATTGGGAGTATTTCTACCACTCCTGCTGTCTCTAGAGAGTTGAAAACAGCAGGTCTGGGACAGGTATCAGGTCTGGGACAGGTAGCAGGTCTGGGACAGGTAGCAGGTCTGGGACAGGTAGCAGGTCTGGGACAGGTAGCACGTCCGGTGAACAGGTAGCAGGTCTGGGACAGGTAGCAGGTCTGGGACAGGTAGCACGTCCGATGAACAGGTAGCAGGTCTGGGACAGGTAGCAGGTCTGGGACAGGTAGCACGTTCGGTGAACAGGTAGCAGGTCTGGGACAGGTAGCAGGTCTGGGACAGGTAGCAGGTCTGGGACAGGTAGCAAGTAGCAGGTCTGGGACAGGTAGCACGTCCGATGAACAGGTAGCAGGTCTGGGACAGGTAGCAGGTCTGGGACAGGTAGCAGGTCTGGGACAGGTAGCAGGTCTGGGACAGGTAGAAGGTAGCAGGTCTGGGACAGGTAGCAGGTCTGGGACAGGTAGCACGTTCGGTGAACAGGTAGCAGGTCTGGGACAAATAGGTCTGGGACAGGTAGCAGGTAGCAGGTCTGGGACAGGTAGAAGGTCTGGGACAGGTAGCATGTAGCAGGTCTGGGACAGGTAGCAGGTCTGGGACAGGTAGCAGGTCTGGGACAGGTAGATGGTCTGGGACATGTAGCAGGTAGCAGGTCTGGGACAGGTAGCAGGTCTGGGACAGGTAGCAGGTCTGGGACAGGTAGCAGGTCTGGGACAGGTAGAAGGTCTGGGACAGGTAGCGCGTCCGGTGAACAGGTGAACAGGAGGGTGCTGAGAACCCTTTTGGGCTTGGAGGATACTATGGTATAAAGTGAATAAAGTGTCTGAATACTTATTTATTTTTTATAAATTTGCAAAAGTTTATAAAAACCTGTTTTTTTTTTGCCTCCTAGTCATTATGGATTATTGATGAGGATTATTTGTTTTTTTAATCCATTTTAGAATATGTGGAGAAAGTCAAGGGTTCTGAATACTCTCTATATATAGACACATAGATATAATCACACCCTACTGCCTATTTAGTGCAGTACTTTTGACCAGCGTCCATTAACAATAGGATGCCCACAGCTTAGCCAGAGCGACCCCCTCATCCATCCATCCCGAGCCCCCAGCTTCATCAGTACGTGAGAGAGGGAGAGAGAGAGAGAGCCAGAGAGAGAGAGACAGAGACAGAGACAGAGACAGAGCGAGAGAGACAGAGACAGAGCGAGAGAGACAGAGACAGAGCGAGAGAGAGAGAGACAGAGAGACAGAGAGAGGTAGAGAGAGGTAGAGAGAGGTAGAGAGAGGTAGAGAGAGGGAGAGAGAGAGAGACAGAGACAGAGCGAGAGAGAGAGAGACAGAGAGACAGAGAGAGGTAGAGAGAGGTAGAGAGAGGTAGAGAGAGAGAGAGACAGAGACAGAGCGAGAGAGAGCGAGACAGAGAGAGGTAGAGAGAGGTAGAGAGAGAGAGGTAGAGAGAGGGAGAGAGAGAGACAGAGACAGAGCGAGAGAGAGAGAGACAGAGAGACAGAGAGAGGTAGAGAGAGGGAGAGAGAGGTAGAGAGAGGTAGAGCGAGAGAGAGAGAGAGACAGAGACAGAGCGAGAGAGAGCGAGACAGAGAGAGGTAGAGAGAGGTAGAGAGAGAGAGAGAGAGAGAGGGAGAGAGAGACAGAGACAGAGAGACATAGAGAGAGAGAGAAAAACACTCTCCCCTAATTAGATTCGATCGCTCATCCACTGAAGACGGTTTGAGTTTCAAATGTATTTATCAATCATGCATGAGGTCACAGAGATAACACCAAGGTCAGTTAGTATTAATACGGTGTACATTTTAGGACATCCTCATCCTAAACCTCAAGCCTCACTAAGTTTTGCGGCTTCATATCAAATCAAAGCAAACTTCATTTAGACCTGAAGTGCATTTAAAATCCCAACATTCTTTACGGGAGATTTTATTTTTAAAACACACAACAAAAACTGAAGGCCATAAAAAGAGATGACATGAAAATAAAATAAAACAAACAGACGTCTCAACTAACAGTAAAATCATTGATTAAAGTTGTCTCCACCCCTGTGTTGGTAAACAGCTGAGAGGGGGGGGGGGGGGGGGGGAGGGTCTGGAGAAATGTTACCACTCTCACAATCATAGACAGAGCTATAGATGGAAGGACTGACCATCCTTGATACCAACATGTTTTAACAATGTTTTGAGGCTATTCATTTCTTTAAAAACATTGGATTAAAACAAGTTTATATTTTGGTTTCTGATTGTGTAGTTGAACTAAGCTCCAGAGACATTTATAAGTTATGTTAGGCTATATATCATTAATTTATACGTTCAAAAAATGGATGTTGCATCTAAGGATTCTAGCTATGAAGTCCGAGCTAGAGCCTTTAACCTTGAGACTGATGGTGCCCCAATACTGTGTACATCCTAGCAGTGAGACTAACAGTAATACTCCCTGAACAACCGCTCTGTCTTCAGTTCTGTTCTGTCTACACACACACACACACACACACACACACACACACACACACACACACACACACACACACACACACACACACAACACACACACACAAACACACACACACACACACACACACACACACACACACACACACACACACACACACACACACACACACACACACACACACACACACACACACACACACGCACAAACACGCACGCACACACACACACGCACCACACACACACGTGCATGCGCACGCACGAACACACGCACACACACACGCACGAACACACACACACACGCACGAACACACACACACACACACACACACACACACACACACACACACACACACACAGACCAAACCAAGACAAGTCGCCCATGGGCATTTATTTTATTTATTTTATTTCACCTTTATTTAACCAGGTAGGCAAGTTGAGAACAAGTTCTCATTTACAATTGCGACCTGGCCAAGATAAAGCAAAGCAGTTCGACACATACAACGACACAGAGTTACACATGGAGTAAAACAAACATACAGTCAATAATACAGTAAAAAAACAAGTCTATATACAATGTGAGCAAATTAGGTGAGAAGGGAGGTAAAAGGCAAAAAAGGCCATGGTGGCAAAGTAAATACAATATAGCAAGTAAAACACTGGAATGGTAGTTTTGCAATGGAAGAATGTGCAAAGTAGAAATAGAAATAATGGGGTGCAAAGGAGCAAAATAAATAAATAAATTAAATACAGTTGGGAAAGAGGTAGTTGTTTGAGCTAAATTATAGGTGGGCTATGTACAGGTGCAGTAATCTGTAAGATGCTCTGACAGTTGGTGCTTAAAGCTAGTGAGGGAGATAAGTGTTTCCAATTTAAGAGATTTTTGTAGTTCGTTCCAGTCATTGGCAGCAGAGAACTGGAAGGAGAGGCGGCCAAAGAAAGAATTGGTTTTGGGGGTGACGAGAGAGATATACCTGCTGGAGCGTGTGCTACAGGTGGGAGATGCTATGGTGACCAGCGAGCTGAGATAAGGGGGGACTTTACCTAGCAGGGTCTTGTAGATGACATGGAGCCAGTGGGTTTGGCGACGAGTATGAAGCGAGGGCCAGCCAACGAGAGCGTACAGGTCGCAATGGTGGGTAGTATATGGGGCTTTGGTGACAAAACGGATTGCACTGTGATAGACTGCATCCAATTTGTTGAGTAGGGTATTGGAGGCTATTTTGTAAATGACATCGCCAAAGTCGAGATTGGTAGGATGGTCAATTTTACAAGGGTATGTTTGGCAGCATGAGTGAAGGATGCTTTGTTGCGAAATAGGAAGCCAATTCTAGATTTAACTTTGGATTGGAGATGTTTGATATGGGTCTGAAAGGAGAGTTTACAGTCTAACCAGACACCTAAGTATTTGTAGTTGTCCACGTATTCTAAGTCAGAGCCGTCCAGAGTAGTGATGTTGGACAGGCGGGTAGGTGCAGGTAGCGATCGGTTGAAGAGCATGCATTTAGTTTTACTTGTATTTAAGAGCAATTGGAGGCCACGGAAGGAGAGTTGTATGGCATTGAAGCTTGCCTGGAGGGTTGTTAACACAGTGTCCAAAGAAGGGCCGGAAGTATACAGAATGGTGTCGTCTGCGTAGAGGTGGATCAGAGACTCACCAGCAGCAAGAGCGACCTCATTGATGTATACAGAGAAGAGAGTCGGTCCAAGAATTGAACCCTGTGGCACCCCCATAGAGACTGCCAGAGGTCCGGACAGCAGACCCTCCGATTTGACACACTGAACTCTATCAGAGAAGTAGTTGGTGAACCAGGCGAGGCAATCATTTGAGAAACCAAGGCTGTCGAGTCTGCCGATGAGGATGTGGTGGTTGACAGAGTCGAAAGCCTTGGCCAGATCAATGAATACGGCTGCACAGTAATGTTTCTTATCGATGGTGGTTAAGATATCGTTTAGGACCTTGAGCGTGGCTGAGGTGCACCCATGACCAGCTCTGAAACCAGATTGCATAGCAGAGAAGGTATGGTGAGATTCGAAATGGTCGGTAATCTGTTTGTTGACTTGGCTTTCGAAGACCTTAGAAAGGCATGGTAGGATAGATATAGGTCTGTAGCAGTTTGGGTCAAGAGTGTCCCCCCTTTGAAGAGGGGGATGACCGCAGCTGCTTTCCAATCTTTGGGAATCTCAGATGACACGAAAGAGAGGTTGAACAGGCTAGTAATAGGGGTGGCAACAATTTCGGCAGATAATTTTAGAAAGAAAGGGTCCAGATTGTCTAGCCCGGCTGATTTGTAGGGGTCCAGATTTTTCAGCTCTTTCAGAACTTCAGCTGAATGGATTTGGGAGAAGGAGAAATGGGGAAGGCTTGGGCGAGTTGCTGTTGGGGTGCAGTGCTGTTGACCGGGGTAGGAGTTGCCAGGTGGAAAGCATGGCCAGCCGTAGAAAAATGCTTATTGAAATTCTCAATTATGGTGGATTTATCAGTGGTGACAGTGTTTCCTATCTTCAGTGCAGTGGGCAGCTGGGAGGAGGTGTTCTTATTCTCCATGGACTTTACAGTGTCCCAGAACTTTTAGAGTTAGTGTTGCAGGAAGCAAATTTCTGCTTGAAAAAGCTAGCCTTGGCTTTTCTAACTGCCTGTGTATAACGGTTTCTAGCTTCCCTGAACAGCTGCATATCACGGGGCTGTTCGATGCTAATGCAGAACGCCATAGGATGTTTTTGTGTTGGTTAAGGGCAGTCAGGTCTGGGGAGAACCAAGGGCTATATCTGTTCCTGGTTCTAATTTTCTTGAATGGGGCATGTTTATTTAAGATTGTTAGGAAGGCATTTTAAAAAAAAATATCCAGGCATCCTCTACTGACGGGATGAGATCAATATCCTTCCAGGACACCCGGCCAGGTCGATTAGAAAGGCCTGCTCGCTGAAGTGTTTCAGGAGCGTTTTACAGTGATGAGTGGAGGTCGTTTGACCGCTGACCCATTACGGATGCAGGCAATGAGGCAGTGATCGCTGAGATCTTGGTTGAAGACAGCAGAGGTGTATTTAGAGGGGAAGTTGGTTAGGATGATATCTATGAGGGTGCCCGTGTTTAAGGCTTTGGGGGTACCTGGTAGGTTCATTGATAATTTGTGTGAGATTGAGGGCATCAAGTTTAGATTGTAGGATGGCTGGGGTGTTAAGCATGTTCCAGTTTAGGTCGCCTAGCAGCACGAGCTCTGAAGATAGATGGGGGCAATCAGTTCACATATGGTGTCCAGAGCACAGCTGGGGGCAGAGGGTGGTCTATAGCAGGCGGCAACGGTGAGAGACTTGTTTTTAGAGAGGTGGATTTTTAAAAGTAGAAGTTCAAATTGTTTGGGTACAGACCTGGATAGTAGGACAGAACTCTGCAGGCTATCTTTGCAGTAGATTGCAACACCGCCCCCTTTGGCAGTTCTATCTTGTCTGAAAATGTTGTAGTTTGGAATTAAAATTTCTGAATTTTTGGTGGTCTTCCTAAGCCAGGATTCAGACACAGCTAGAACATTCGGGTTGGCAGAGTGTGCTAAAGCAGTGAAAAGAACAAACTTAGGGAGGAGGCTTCTAATGTTAACATGCATGAAACCAAGGCTATTACGGTTACAGAAGTCATCAAAAGAGAGCGCCTGGGGAATAGGAGTGGAGCTAGGCACTGCAGGGCCTGGATTCACCTCTACATCGCCAGAGGAACGGGCATACGCCGGGCATACACTACCCGTAGGTGAACTTTGTTAAATACACTAGTTAGAACTGGGCGGACCACCAACTGTATTTTTGGTTAGTTAGTTAGCTGTTGTTAAAGTAGGCTAGTCTAGCTTAGGGGTGTTTTTGAATACTTATTGTTTCTTTTCTTGGGTCCAGCTCAGCCCCTTTTCCTGCTCCCCCCATTACCGTGTGTTTATAAATAAACCTAGAGTTTGACGGTAGATTTCTGTTGTCGTGGTTATTTCGTGCACACTTTTACTTTGTCACAATAATAATTTGCATGAGTTATGTTACGGGTCTCATTACCATCCAAAAGGGATTCGTAACACCTGGGAAAAGGACAGGTACCCTGGATCAGTGTAGGGGGGAGAACAGGTACCCTGGGAAAAGGACAGGTACCCTGGATCAGTGTAGGGGGGTGAACAGGTACCCTGGATCAGTGTAGAGGGAGAACAGGTACCCTGGATCAGTGTAGGGGGGAGAACAGGTACCCTGGGAAAAGGACAGGTACCCTGGATCAGTGAAGGGGGAGAACAGGTACCCTGGATCAGTGTAGGGGGAGAACAGGTACCCTGGGAAAAGGACAGGTACCCTGGATCAGTGAAGGGGGGAAAACAGGTACCCTGGGAAAAGGACAGTTATCCTGGATCAGTGTAGGGGAGAACAGGTACCCTGGATCAGTGTAGGGGGAGAACAGGTACCCTGGGTAAAGGACAGGTACCCTGGATCAGTGTAGGGGGAGAACAGGTACCCTGGGTCAGTGTAGGGGGAGAACAGGTACCCTGGATCAGTGTAGGGGGAGAACAGGTACCCTGGATCAGTGTAGGGGGAGAACAGGTACCCTGGATCAGTGTAGGGGGAGAACAGGTACCCTGGGTCAGTGTAGGGGGAGAACAGGTACCCTGGATCAGTGTAGGGGAGAACAGGTACCCTGGGTCAGTGTAGGGGGAGAACAGGAACCCTGGATCAGTGTAGGGGGAGAACAGGTACCCTGGGTAAACCCTGGGGACAGGTACCCTGGATCAGTGAAGGGGGGAGAACAGGTACCCTGGGTCAGTGTAGGGGGGAGAACAGGTACCCTGGATCAGTGTAGGGGGAGAACAGGTACCCTGGGTCAGTGTAGGGGTGAGAACAGGAACCCTGGATCAGTGTAGGGGGAGAACAGGTACCCCGGGAAAAGGACAGGTACCCTGGATCAGTGAAGGGGGGAGAACAGGTACCCTGGATCAGTGTAGGGGGGAGAACAGGTACCCTGGGAAAAGGACAGGTACCCTGGATCAGTGAAGGGGGGAGAACAGGTACCCTGGGTCAGTGTAGGGGGGAGAACAGGTACCCTGGATCAGTGTAGGGGGGAGAACAGGTACCCTGGGTAAAGGACAGCTACCCTGGATCAGTGTAAGGGGGAGAACAGGTACCCTGGATCAGTGTAGGGGGGAGGACAGGTACCCTGGATCAGTGTAGGAGGGAGAACAGGTACCCTGGGTAAAGGACAGGTACCCTGGATCAGTGAAGGAGGGGGAGAACAGGTACCCTGGGTCAGTGTAGGGGGGAGAACAGGTACCCTGGATCAGTGTAGGGGGAGAACAGGTACCCTGGATCAGTGTAGGGGGAGAACAGGTACCCTGGATCAGTGTAGGGGGGAGAACAGGTACCCTGGGAAAAGGACAGGTACCCTGGATCAGTGAAGGGGGAGAACAGGTACCCTGGATCAGTGTAGGGGGAGAACAGGTACCCTGGATCAGTGTAGGGGGAGAACAGATACCCTGGATCAGTGTAGGGGGAGAACAGGTACCCTGGGTAAAGGACAGGTACCCTGAATCAGTGTAGGGGGAGAACAGGTACCCTGGGAAAAGGACAGGTACCCTGGATCAGTGTAGGGGAGAACAGGTACCCTGGGAAAAGGACAGGTACCCTGGATCAGTGTAGGGGGAGAACAGGTACCCTGGGAAAAGGACAGGTACCCTGGATCAGTGTAGGGGGGAGAACAGGTACCCTGGATCAGTGTAGGGGGGAGAACAGGTACCCTGGGTAAAGGACAGGTACCCTGAATCAGTGTAGGGGGAGAACAGGTACCCTGGGAAAGGACAGGTACCCTGGATCAGTGTAGGGGGAGAACAGGTACCCTGGGAAAGGACAGGTACCCTGGATCAGTGTAGGGGGGAGAACAGGTACCCTGGATCAGTGTAGGGGGGAGAACAGGTACCCTGGGTAAAGGACAGGTACCCTGGATCAGTGTAGGGGGGAGAACAGGTACCCTGGGTCAGTGTAAGGGGAGAACAGGTACCCTGGATCAGTGTAGGGGGGAGAACAGGTACCCTGGATCAGTGTAGGGGGAGAACAGGTACCCTGGGAAAAGGACAGCTACCCTGGATCAGTGTAGGGGGGAGAACAGGTACCCTGGGAAAATGACAGGTACCCTGGATCAGTGTAGGGGGAGAACAGGTACCCTAGATCAGTGTAGGGGGAGACAGGTACCCTGGGTACCCTGGGTAAAGGACAGGTACCCTGGATCAGTGTAGGGGGGAGAACAGGTACCCTGGGTCAGTGTAGGGGGGATAACAGGTACCCTGGATCAGTGTAGGGGAGAACAGGTACCCTGGATCAGTGTAGGGGAGAACAGGTACCCTGGGAAAAGGACAGGTACCCTGGATCAGTGTAGGGGGAGAACAGGTACCCTGGATCAGTGTAGGGGGAGAACAGGTACCCTGGGTAAAGGACAGGTACCCTGGATCAGTGTAGGGGGAGAACAGGTACCCTGGGTCAGTGTAGGGGGAGAACAGGTACCCTGGGTAAGGACAGCTAGGGTACCCTGGATCAGTGTAGGGGGAGAACAGGTACCCTGGATCAGTGTAGGGGGGAGAACAGGTACCCTGGATCAGTGTAGGGGGGAGAACAGGTACCCTGGGTAAAGGACAGGTACCCTGGATCAGTGTAGGGGGAGAACAGGTACCCTGGATCAGTGTAGGGGGAGAACAGGTACCCTGGATCAGTGTAGGGGGAGAACAGGTACCCTGGGTAAAGGACAGCTACCCTGGATCAGTGTAGGGGGAGAACAGGTACCCTGGATCAGTGTAGGGGAGAACAGGTAGGTTAAAGGACAGGTACCTGGATCAGTGTAGGGGGAGAACAGGTACCCTGGGTAAAGGACAGGTACCCTGGATCAGTGTAGGGGGAGAACAGGTACCCTGGGTAAAGGACAGGTACCCTGGATCAGTGTAGGGGAGAGAACAGGTACCCTGGGTAAAGGACAGGTACCCTGGATCAGTGTAGGGGGGGGAGAACAGGTACCCTGGATCAGTGTAGGGGGAGAACAGGTACCCTGGATCAGTGTAGGGGGAGAACAGGTACCCTGGGTCAAAGGACAGGTACCCTGGATCAGTGTAGGGGGAGAACAGGTACCCTGGTCAAAGGACAGGTACCCTGGATCAGTGTAGGGGGGAGAACAGGTAGTAGGGGGAGAAAGGACAGGTACCCTGGATCAGTGTAGGGGGAGGGGAGAACAGGTACCCTGGATCAGTGTAGGGGAGAACAGGAGAACAGGTACCCTGGATCAGTGTAGGGGGAGAACAGGTACCCTGGGAGGACAGGTACCCTGGATCAGTGTAGGGGGGGAGAACAGGTACCCTGGATCAGTGTAGGGGAGAAAAGGACAGGTACCCTGGATCAGTGTAGGGGGGAGAACAGGTACCCTGGATCAGTGTAGGGGGGGGAGAACAGGTACCCTGGATCAGTGTAGGACAGGTACCCTGGATCAGAACAGGTACCCTGGATCAGTGTAGGGGAGAACAGGTACCCTGGGTAAAGGACAGGTACCCTGGATCAGTGTAGGGGGAGAACAGGTACCCTGGATCAGTGGGGGAGAACAGGTACCCTGGATCAGTGTAGGGGGAGAACAGGTACCCTGGATCAGTACCCTGGATCAGTGTAGGGGGAGAACCCAGGGGACAGGTACCCTGGATCAGTGTAGGGGAGAACAGGTACCCTGGATCAGTGTAGGGGGAGAACAGGTACCCTGGATCAGTGTAGGGGGAGAACAGGTACCCTGGATCAGTGTAGGGGGAGAACAGGTACCCTGGGTAAAGGACAGGTACCCTGGATCAGTGTAGGGGGAGAACAGGTACCCTCAGTGTAAGGACAGGTACCCTGGATCAGTGTAGGGGGAGAACAGGTACCCTGGGTAAAGGACAGGTACCCTGGATCAGTGTAGGGGGAGAACAGGTACCCTGGGTCAGTGTAGGGGGAGAACAGGTACCCTGGATCAGTGTAGGGGGAGAACAGGTACCCTGGATCAGTGTAGGGGGAGAACAGGTACCCTGGAGGACAGCTACCCTGGATCAGTGTAGGGGGAGAACAGGTACCCTGGGAAAAGGACAGGTACCCTGGATCAGTGTAGGGGGGAGAACAGGTACCCTGGATCAGTGTAGGGGGAGAACAGGTACCCTGGGTAAAGGACAGGTACCCTGGATCAGTGTAGGGGGGAGAACAGGTACCCTGGGTCAGTGTAGGGGAGAACAGGTACCCTGGATCAGTGTAGGGGGAGAACAGGTACCCTGGATCAGTGTACAGGTACCCTGGGAGAGGACAGGTACCCTGGATCAGTGTAGGGGGAGAACAGGTACCCTGGATCAGTGTAGGGGGGGAACAGGTACCCTGGATCAGTGTAGGGGAGAACAGGTACCCTGGATCAGTGTAAAGGACAGGTACCCTGGATCAGTGTAGGGGGAGAACAGGTACCCTAGGGGGAGAACAGGTACCCTGGGTAAAGGACAGGTACCCTGGATCAGTGTAGGGGGAGAACAGGTACCCTGGATCAGTGTAGGGGGAGAACAGGTACCCTGGAATCAGTGTAGGGGAGAACAGGTACCCTGGATCAGTGTAGGGGGGGGAGAACAGGTACCCTGGATCAGTGTAGGGGAGAACAGGTACCCTGGGTAAAGGACAGGTACCCTGGATCAGTGTAGGGGGAGAACAGGTACCCTAGGGGGAGGACAGGTACCCTGGATCAGTGTAGGGGGGGGAGAACAGGTACCCTGGATCAGTGTAGGGGAGAACAGGAGAACAGGTACCCTGGATCAGTGTAGGGGGGGAACAGGACCCTGGGTAAAGGACAGGTACCCTGGATCAGTGTAGGGGGAGAACAGGTACCCTGGATCAGTGTAGGGGGAGAACAGGTACCCTGGATCAGTGTAGGGGGAGAACAGGTACCCTGGATCAGTGTACCCTGGGGGAGAACAGGTACCCTGGATCAGTGTAGGGGGAGAACAGGTACCCTGGGAAAATAGGGGAGACAGGTACCCTGGATCAGTGTAGGGGGAGAACAGGTACCCTGGATCAGTGTAGGGGGAGAACA
Source organism: Oncorhynchus nerka (assembly GCF_034236695.1). Lineage (NCBI taxonomy): Eukaryota > Metazoa > Chordata > Actinopteri > Salmoniformes > Salmonidae > Oncorhynchus > Oncorhynchus nerka. Next base: position 4,206,482 of record NC_088406.1, read on the forward strand.
GGTACCCTGTACCCTGGATCAAAGGACAGGTACCCTGGATCAGTGTAGGGGGAGAACAGGTACCCTGGATCAGTGTAGGGGGAGAACAGGTACCCTGGATCAGTGTAGGGGGAGAACAGGTAGCCCTGGATCAGTGAGGGGAGAACAGGTACCCTGAACAGGTACCCTGGATCAGTGTAGGGGGGAGAACAGGGGAGAACAGGTACCCTGGATCAGTGTAGGGGGAGAACAGGTACCCTGGATCAGTGTAGGGGGAGAACAGGTACCCTGGATGTAGGGGGAGAACAGTGTAGGGGGAGAACAGGTACCCTGGGTAAAGGACAGGTACCCTGGATCCTAGGGGGGGGGGATACCCTGGATCAGTGTAGGGGGAGAACAGGTACCCTGGATCAGTGTAGGGGGAGAACAGGTACCCTGGGTAAAGGACAGGTACCCTGGATCAGTGTAGGGGGAGAACAGGTACCCTGGATCAGTGTAGGGGGAGAACAGGTACCCTGGATCAGTGTAGGGGAGAACAGGTACCCTGGGTAAAGGACAGGTACCCTGGATCAGTGTAGGGGGAGAACAGGTACCCTGGGTCAGTGTAGGGGGAGAACAGGTACCCTGGATCAGTGTAGGGGGAGAACAGGTACCCTGGATCAGTGTAGGGGGGAGTACCCTGGATCAGTGTAGGGGGAGAACAGGTACCCTGGGAAAGGACAGGTACCCTGGATCAGTGTAGGGGGAGAACAGGTACCCTGGATCAGTGTACCCTGGATCAGTGTAGGGGGAGAACAGGTACCCTGGGTAAAGGACAGGTACCCTGGATCAGTGTAGGGGGAGAACAGGTACCCTGGATCAGTGTCAGTGGGGGAGAACAGGTACCCTGGGAAAGGACAGGTACCCTGGATCAGTGTAGGGGGGAGAACAGGTACCCTGGATCAGTGTAGGGGGAGAACAGGTACCCTGGGAGGACAGGTACCCTGGATCAGTGTAGGGGGAGAACAGGTACCCTGGGTAAAGGACAGGTACCCTGGATCAGTGTAGGGGAGAACCCTGGATCAGGAACAGGTACCCAGGGGGAACAGGACCCTGGATCAGTGTAGGGGGAGAACAGGTACCCTGGATCAGTGTAGGGGGAGAACAGGTACCCTGATCAGTGTAGGGGGAGAACAGGTACCCTGGGTAAAGGACAGGTACCCTGGATCAGTCAGGTGTAGGGGGAGAACAGGTACCCTGGATCAGTGTAGGGGGGGGAGAACAGGTACCCTGGATCAGTGTAGGGGGAGAACAGGTACCCTGGGTAGGGGGAGGACAGGTACCCTGGATCAGTGTAGGGGGAGAACAGGTACCCTGGATCAGTGTAGGGGGGGGAGAACAGGTACCCTGGATCAGTGTAGGGGAGAACAGGAGAGGACAGGTACCCTGGATCAGTGTAGGGGGAGAACAGGTACCCTGGATCAGTGTAGGGGGAGAACAGGTACCCTGGATCAGTGTAGGGGGGAGAACAGGTACCCTGGATCAGTGTAGGGGGAGAACAGGTACCCTGGGTAAAGGACAGGTACCCTGGATCAGTGTAGGGGGAGAACAGGTACCCTGGATCAGTGTAGGGGAGAACAGGTACCCTGGATCAGTGTAGGGGAGAACAGGGTAAAGGACAGGTACCCTGGATCAGTGTAGGGGGAGAACAGGTACCCTGGATCAGTGTAGGGGGGAGAACAGGTACCCTGGATCAGTGTAGGGGGAGAACAGGTACCCTGGATCAGTGTAGGGGGAGAACAGGTACCCTGGGAAACAGGTACCCTGGATCAGTGTAGGGGGAGAACAGGTACCCTGGATCAGTGTAGGGGAGAACAGGTACCCTGGGTAAAGGACAGGTACCCTGGATCAGTGTAGGGGGGAGAACAGGTACCCTGGATCAGTGTAGGGGGAGAACAGGTACCTGGATCTGGGTAAAGGACAGGTACCCTGGATCAGTGTAGGGGGAGAACAGGTACCCTGGATCAGTGTAGGGGGAACAGTACCCTGGATCAGTGTAGGGGGAGAACAGGTACCAGGACAGGTACCCTGGATCAAGAGACAGGTACCCTGGATCAGTGTAGGGGGGAGAACAGGTACCCTGGATCAAGGACAGGTACCCTGGATCAGTGTAGGGGGAGAACAGGTACCCTGGGTCAGTGTAGGGGGAGAACAGGTACCCTGGATCAGTGTAGGGGGGGGAGAACAGGTACCCTGGGTCAGTGTAGGGGGAGAACAGGTACCCTGGATCAGTGTAGGGGGAGAACAGGTACCCTGGGTAAAGGACAGTGTAGGTACCCTGGATCAGGGGAGAACAGGGGAGAACAGGTACCCTGGATCAGTGTAGGGGGAGAACAGGTACCCTGGATCAGTGTAGGGGGAGAACAACTGGGAAAAGGACAGGTACCCTGGATCAGTGTAGGGGGAGAACAGGTACCCTGGATCAGTGTAGGGGGAGAACAGGAGAGGACAGGTACCCTGGATCAGTGTAGGGGGAGAACAGGTACCCTGGGTAAAGGACAGGTACCCTGGATCAGTGTAGGGGGAGAACAGGTACCCTGGATCAGTGTAGGGGAGAACAGGTACCCTGGATCAGTGTAGGGGGAGAACAGGTACCCTGGGATCAGTGTAGGGGGAGAACAGGTACCCTGGATCAGTGTAGGGGGGGAGAACAGGTACCCTGGATCAGTGTACAGGGGATCAGTGTAGGGGGAGAACAGGTACCCTGGATCAGTGTAGGGGGAGAACAGGTACCCTGGATCAGTGTAGGGGGAGAACAGGTACCCTGGGAAAAGGGTAATCAGTGTAGGGGGGAACAGGTACCCTGGATCAGTGTAGGGGGAGAACAGGTACCCTGGATCAGTGTAGGGGGAGAACAGGTACCCTGGATCAGTGTAGGGGAGAACAGGTACCCTGGATCAGTGTAGGGGGAGAACAGGTACCCTGGATCAGTGTAGGGGGAGAACAGGTACCCTGGATCAGTGTAGGGGGAGAACAGGTACCCTGGGAAAAGGACAGGTACCCTGGATCAGTGTAGGGGGGGGAGAACAGGTACCCTGGATCAGTGTAGGGGGAGAACAGGTACCCTGGATCAGTGTAGGGGGAGAACAGGTACCCTGGGTAAAGGACAGGTACCCTGGATCAGTGTAGGGGGGAGAACAGGGGGAGAACAGGTACCCTGGATCAGTGTAGGGGGAGAACAGGTACCCTGGGTAAGGGGGACAGGTACCCTGGATCAGTGTAGGGGGAGAACAGGTACCCTGGGTGTAAAGGACAGGTACCCTGGATCAGTGTAGGGGGAGAACAGGTACCCTGGATCAGTGTAGGGGGAGAACAGGTACCCTGGATCAGTGTAGGGGGAAAGGTACCCTGGGACAGGTACCCTGGATCAGTGTAGGGGGAGAACAGGTACCCTGGATCAGTGTAGGGGGAGAACAGGTACCCTGGATCAGTGTACCCTGGGGGGAGAACAGGTACCCTGGGGTAAAGGACAGGTACCCTGGATCAGTGTAGGGGGAGAACAGGTACCCTACCCTGGATCAGTGTAGGGGGAGAACAGGTACCCTGGATCAGTGTAGGGGGAGAACAGGTACCCTGGGAAAAGGACAGGTACCCTGGATCAGTGTAGGGGGAGAACAGGTACCCTGGATCAGTGTAGGGGGAGAACAGGTACCCTGGATCAGTGTAGGGGGAGAACAGGTACCCTGGGTAAGGGGGAGACAGGTACCCTGGATCAGTGTAGGGGGGGAGAACAGGTACCCTGGATCAGTGTAGGGGGAGAACAGGTACCCTGGGAAAAGGACAGGTACCCTGGATCAGTGTACCCTATCAGTGTAGGGGGAGAACAGGTACCCTGGATCAGTGTCAGTGTAGGGGGAGAACAGGTACCCTGGGTCAAAGGACAGGTACCCTGGAGGGGGAGAACAGTAAAGGACAGGTACCCTGTAGGGGGAGAACAGGTACCCTGGATCAGTGTAGGGGGAGAACAGGTACCCTGGATCAGTGTCAGTGGGGGAGAACAGGTACCCTGGGTCAGTGTAGGGGGAGAACAGGTACCCTGGATCAGTGTAGGGGAGGGACCCTGGGTAAAGGACAGGTACCCTGGATCAGTGTAGGGGGAGAACAGGTACCCTGGATCAGTGTAGGGGGAGAACAGGTACCCTGGGTAAAGGACAGGTACCCTGGATCAGTGTAGGGGGAGAACAGGTACCCTAGGGGGAGAACAGGTACCCAGTGTGGTCAGTGGGGAGAACAGGTACCCTGGATCAGTGTAGAACAGGGGGAGGGGGAGAACAGGTACCCTGGATCAGTGTAGGGGGAGAACAGGTACCCTGGGTCAGTGTAGGGGGAGAACAGGTACCCTGGATCAGTGTAGGGGAGAACAGGTACCCTGGTCAAGGACAGGTACCCTGGATCAGTGTAGGGGGGAGAACAGGTACCCTGGATCAGTGTAGGGGGAGAACAGGTACCCTGGATCAGTGTAGGGGGAGAACAGGTACCCTGGGTAAAGGACAGGTACCCTGGATCAGTGTAGGGGGAGAACAGGTACCCTGGATCAGTGTAGGGGGAGAACAGGTACCCTGGGTAAAGGACAGGTACCCTGGATCAGTGTAGGGGGGGGAGAACAGGTACCCTGGATCAGTGTACCCTGGGGGGAGAACAGGTACCCTGGATCAGTGTAGGGGGAGAACAGGTACCCTGGGTAAAGGACAAGTACCCTGGATCAGTGTAGGGGGGAACAGGTACCCTGGGGGAGAACAGGTACCCTGGATCAGTGTAGGGGGGGAGAACAGGTACCCTGGATCAGTGAAAGGGGGGACAGGTACCCTGGATCAGTGTAGGGGGAGAACAGGTACCCTGGATCAGTGTAGGGGGGAGAACAGGTACCCTGGATCAGTGTACCCTGGGGGGAGAACAGGAACAGGTACCCTGGATCAGTGTAGGGGGAGAACAGGTACCCTGGATCAGTGTAGGGGGAGAACAGGTACCCTGGATCAGTGTAGGGGGAGAACAGGTACCCTGGATCAGTGGGTAAAGGACAGGTACCCTGGATCAGTGTAGGGGGAGGGAGAACAGGTACCCTGGATCAGTGTAGGGGGAGAACAGGTACCCTGGATCAGTGTCAGGGGGGAGAACAGGTAAGGACAGGTACCCTGGATCAGTGTAGGGGGAGAACAGGTACCCTGGATCAGTGTAGGGGGAGAACAGGTACCCTGGATCAGTGTAGGGGGAGAACAGGTACCCTGGGAAAAGGACAGGTACCCTGGATCAGTGTAGTGGGGGAGAACAGGTACCCTGGATCAGTGTAGGGGGAGAACAGGTACCCTGGGAAAAGGACAGGTACCCTGGATCAGTGAAGGGGGAGAACAGGTACCCTGGGTCAGTGTAGGGGGAGAACAGGTACCCTGGATCAGTGTAGGGGGAGAACAGGTACCCTGGGTAAAGGACAGGTACCCTGGATCAGTGTAGGGGGGAGAACAGGTACCCTGGATCAGTGTAGGGGGGAGAACAGGTACCCTGGGAAAAGGACAGGTACCCTGGATCAGTGTAGGGGGGAGAACAGGTACCCTGGGAAAAGGACAGGTACCCTGGATCAGTGTAGGGGGAGAACAGGTACCCTGGATCAGTGTAGGGGGAGAACAGGTACCCTGGATCAGTGTAGGGGGAGAACAGGTACCCTGGATCAGTGTAGGGGGGAGAACAGGTACCCTGGGTAGGGGGAGAAAGGACAAGGTACCCTGGATCAGTGTAGGGGGAGAACAGGTACCCTGGGTACAGTGTACCTGGATCAGTGTAGGGGGGGGAGAACAGGTACCCTGGATCAGTGTAGGGGAGAACAGAACAGGTACCCTGGATCAGTGTAGGGGGAGAACAGTGTACCCTGGATCAGTGTAGGGGGAGAACAGGTACCCTGGGTAAAGGACAGCTACCCTGGATCAGTGTAGGGGGAGAACAGGTACCCCTGGGAAAAGGACAGGTACCCTGGATCAGTGTAGGGGGAGAACAGGTACCCTGGATCAGTGTAGGGGGAGAACAGGTACCCTGGGTAAAGGACAGGTACCCTGGATCAGTGTAGGGGGAGAACAGGTACCCTGGGAAAAGGACAGGTACCCTGGATCAGTGTAGGGGGGAGAACAGGTACCCTGGGAAAAGGACAGGTACCCTGGATCAGTGTAGGGGGGAGAACAGGTACCCTGGATCAGTGTAGGGGGAGAACAGGTACCCTGGGTAAAGGACAGGTACCCTGGATCAGTGTAGGGGGGAGAACAGGTACCCTGGGTCAAAGGGGGAGAACAGGTACCCTGGATCAGTGTAGGGGGAGAACAGGGGAGAACAGGTACCCTGGATCAGTGTAGGGGGAGAACAGGTACCCTGGGAAAAGGACAGCTACCCTGGATCAGTGTAGGGGGAGAACAGGAACAGGTACCCTGGATCTGGGAAAACAGGTACCCTGGATCAGTGTAGGGGGAGAACAGGTACCCTGGATCAGTGTAGGGGGAGAACAGGTACCCTGGATCAAAGGACAGGTACCCTGGATCAGTGTAGGGGGAGAACAGGGGGGGGAACAGGTACCCTGGATCAGTGTAGGGGGAGAACAGGTACCCTGGATCAGTGTAGGGGGAGAACAGGTACCCTGGGTAGGGGAGAACAGGTAAAAGGACAGGTACCCTGGATCAGTGTAGGGGGAGAACAGGTACCCTGGGTCAGTGTAGGGGGAGAACAGGTACCCTGGATCAGTGTAGGGGGAGAACAGGTACCCTGGATCAGTGTAGGGGGAGAACAGGTACCCTGGATCAGTGTAGGGGGGGGGAGAACAGGTACCCTGGATCAGTGTAGGGGGAGAACAGGTACCCTGGATCAGTGTAGGGGGAGAACAGGTACCCTGGGTAAAGGACAGGTACCCTGGATCAAGGGGGAGAACAGGTACCCTGGATCAGTGTAGGGGGAGAACAGGTACCCTGGGTAAAGGACAGGTACCCTGGATCAGTGTAGGGGGAGAACAGGTACCCTGGGTCAGTGTAGGGGGAGAACAGGTACCCTGGATCAGTGTAGGGGGGAGAACAGGTACCCTGGGTAAAGGACAGGTACCCTGGATCAGTGTAGGGGGGAGAACAGGTACCCTGGGTCAGTGTAGGGGAGAACAGGTACCCTGGGTAAAGGACAGGTACCCTGGATCAGTGTAGGGGGAGAACAGGTACCCTGGGTAAAGGACAGGTACCCTGGATCAGTGTAGGGGGAGAACAGGTACCCTGGGGTAAAGGACAGGTACCCTGGATCAGTGTAGGGGGGGGAGAACAGGTACCCTGGGTAAAGGACAGGTACCCTGGATCAGTGTAGGGGGAGAACAGGTACCCTGGATCAGTGTAGGGGGAGAACAGGTACCCTGGGTAAAGGACAGGTACCCTGGATCAGTGTAGGGGGAGAACAGGTACCCTGGGTCAGTGTAGGGGGACAGGTACCCTGGATCAGTGTAGGGGGAGAACAGGTACCCTGGATCAGTGTAGGGGGAGAACAGGTACCCTGGATCATTGTAGGGGGAGAACAGGTACCCTGGATCAGTGTAGGGGGAGAACAGGTACCCTGGATCAGTGTAGGGGAGAACAGGTACCCTGGGTAAAGGACAGGTACCCTGGATCAGTGTAGGGGGGAGAACAGGTACACAGGGATCAGTGTAGGGGGAGAACAGGTACCCTGGATCAGTGTAGGGGAGAACAGGTACCCTGGGAAAGGACAGGTACCCTGGATCAGTGTACCCTGGATCAGGTAGGGGAGAACAGGTACCCTGGATCAGTGTAGGGGGAGAACAGGTACCCTGGGAAAAGGAAAGGACAGCTACCCTGGATCAGTGTAGGGGGGGGAGAACAGGTACCCTGGGAAAAGGACAGGTACCCTGGATCAGTGTAGGGGGAGAACAGGTACCCTGGATCAGTGTAGGGGGAGAACAGGTACCCTGGGAAAAGGACAGGTACCCTGGATCAGTGTAGGGGAGAACAGGTACCCTGGATCAGTGTAGGGGGAGAACAGGTACCCTGGGTAGGGGGGAGAAAGGACAGGTACCCTGGATCAGTGTAGGGGGAGAACAGGTACCCTGGGTCAGGTACCCTGGATCAGTGTAGGGGGAGAACAGGTACCCTGGATCAGTGTAGGGGGAGAACAGGTACCCTGGGTAAAGGACAGGTACCCTGGATCAGTGGGGGGAGAACAGGTACCCTGGGAAAGGACAGGTACCCTGGATCAGTGTAGGGGAGAACAGGTACCCTGGGAAAAGGACAGGTACCCTGGATCAGTGTAGGGGGGAGAACAGGTACCCTGGATCAGTGTAGGGGAGAACAGGTACCCTGGGTAAAGGACAGGTACCCTGGATCAGTGTAGGGGGAGAACAGGTACCCTGGGTCAGTGTAGGGGGATAACAGGTACCCTGGATCAGTGTAGGGGGAGAACAGGTACCCTGGATCAGTGTAGGGGAGAACAGGTACCCTGGGAAAAGGACAGGTACCCTGGATCAGTGTAGGGGGAGAACAGGTACCCTGGATCAGTGTAGGGGGAGAACAGGTACCCTGGGTAAAGGACAGGTACCCTGGATCAGTGTAGGGGGAGAACAGGTACCCTGGGTCAGTGTAGGGGGAGAACAGGTACCCTGGATCAGTGTAGGGGGGAGAACAGGTACCCTGGGTAAAGGACAGCTACCCTGGATCAGTGTAGGGGGAGAACAGGTACCCTGGATCAGTGTAGGGGGAGAACAGGTACCCTGGATCAGTGTAGGGGGAGAACAGGTACCCTGGGTAAAGGACAGGTACCCTGGATCAGTGTAGGGGGAGAACAGGTACCCTGGATCAGTGTAGGGGGAGAACAGGTACCCTGGATCAGTGTAGGGGGAGAACAGGTACCCTGGGTAAAGGACAGCTACCCTGGATCAGTGTAGGGGGAGAACAGGTACCCTGGATCAGTGTAGGGGGAGAACAGGTACCCTGGTTAAAGGACAGTGTGGATCAGTGTAGGGGGAGAACAGGTACCCTGGATCAGTGTAGGGGGAGAACAGGTAGGGGGCAGAACAGGTACCCTGGGTAAAGGACAGGTACCCTGGATCAGTGTAGGGGGAGAACAGGTACCCTGGGTAAAGGACAGGTACCCTGGATCAGTGTAGGGGGAGAACAGGTACCCTGGGTAAAGGACAGGTACCCTGGATCAGTGTAGGGGGAGAACAGGTACCCTGGGTCAAAGGACAGGTACCCTGGATCAGTGTAGGGGGAGAACAGGTACCCTGGATCAGTGTAGGGGGGGAGAACAGGTACCCTGGGTAAAGGACAGGTACCCTGAATCAGTGTAGGGGGAGAACAACCCTGGGTAAAGGACAGGTACCCTGGATCAGTGTAGGGGAGAACAGGTTACCCTGGATCAGTGTAGGGGGGGGGAGAACAGGTACCCTGGATCAGTGTAGGGGGGAGAACAGGTACCCTGGATCAGTGTAGGGGGGAGAACAGGTACCCTGGATCAGTGTAGGGGGGAGAACAGGTACCCTGGGTAAAGGACAGCTACCCTGGATCAGTGTAGGGGGGAGAACAGGTACCCTGGATCAGTGTAGGGGGGAGAACAGGTACCCTGGATCAGTGTAGGGGGGAGAACAGGTACCCTGGATCAGTGTAGGGGGGAGAACAGGTACACTGGATCAGTGTAGGGGGGAGAACAGGTACCCTGGATCAGTGTAGGGGGAGAACAGGTACCCTGGGAAAAGGACAGGTACCCTGGATCAGTGTAGGGTGGAGAACATGTACCCTGGATCAGTGTAGGGGGGAGAACAGGTACCCTGGGTAAAGGACAGCTACCCTGGATCAGTGTAGGGGGGAGAACAGGTACCCTGGGAAAAGGACAGGTACCCTGGATCAGTGTAGGGGGGAGAACAGGTACCCTGGATCAGTGTAGGGGGAGAACAGGTACCCTGGGAAAAGGACAGGTACCCTGGATCAGTGTAGGGGGGAGAACAGGTACCCTGGATCAGTGTAGGGGGAGAACAGGTACCCTGGGTAAAGGACAGCTACCCTGGATCAGTGTAGGGGGGAGAACAGGTACCCTGGGAAAAGGACAGGTACCCTGGATCAGTGTAGGGGGAGAACAGGTACCCTGGATCAGTGTAGGGGGGAGAACAGGTACCCTGGGTAAAGGACAGGTACCCTGAATCAGTGTAGGGGGGAGAACAGGTACCCTGGGAAAAGGACAGGTACCCTGGATCAGTGTAGGGGGGAGAACAGGTACCCTGGGAAAAGGACAGGTACCCTGGATCAGTGTAGGGGGGAGAACAGGTACCCTGGATCAGTGTAGGGGGAGGACAGGTACCCTGGGTAAAGGACAGGTACCCTGGATCAGTGTAGGGGGAGAACAGGTACACTGGGTCAGTGTAGGGGGATAACAGGTACCCTGGATCAGTGTAGGGGGAGAACAGGTACCCTGGATCAGTGTAGGGGAGAACAGGTACCCTGGGAAAAGGACAGGTACCCTGGATCAGTGTAGGGGGAGAACAGGTACCCTGGATCAGTGTAGGGGGAGAACAGGTACCCTGGGTAAAGGACAGGTACCCTGGATCAGTGTAGGGGGAGAACAGGTACCCTGGGTCAGTGTAGGGGGAGAACAGGTACCCTGGATCAGTGTAGGGGAGAACAGGTACCCTGGGTAAAGGACAGCTACCCTGGATCAGTGTAGGGGGAGAACAGGTACCCTGGATCAGTGTAGGGGGAGAACAGGTACCCTGGATCAGTGTAGGGGGAGAACAGGTACCCTGGGTAAAGGACAGGTACCCTGAATCAGTGTAGGGGGGAGAACAGGTACCCTGGATCAGTGTAGGGGGAGAACAGGTACCCTGGATCAGTGTAGGGGGAGAACAGGTACCCTGGGTAAAGGACAGCTACCCTGGATCAGTGTAGGGGGAGAACAGGTACCCTGGATCAGTGTAGGGGAGAACAGGTATCAGTGTAGGGGGAGAACAGGTACCCTGGTTAAAGGACAGGTACCCTGGATCAGTGTAGGGGAGAACAGGTACCCTGGGTCAAGGGGCAGAACAGGTACCCTGGGTAAAGGACAGGTACCCTGGATCAGTGTAGGGGGGAGAACAGGTACCCTGGGTAAAGGACAGGTACCCTGGATCAGTGTAGGGGGAGAACAGGTACCCTGGGTAAAGGACAGGTACCCTGGATCAGTGTAGGGGGAGAACAGGTACCCTGGGTAAAGGACAGGTACCCTGGATCAGTGTAGGGGGAGAACAGGTACCCTGGATCAGTGTAGGGGGGAGAACAGGTACCCTGGATCAGTGTAGGGGGAGAACAGGTACCCTGGGTACCCTGGAAGAGACAGGTACCCTGAATCAGTGTAGGGGGAGAACAGGTACCCTGGGTAAAGGACAGGTACCCTGGATCAGTGTAGGGGAGAGAACAGGTACCCTGGGTAAAGGACAGGTACCCTGGATCAGTGTAGGGGGGAGAACAGGTACCCTGGGTCAGTGTAAGGGGAGAACAGGTACCCTGGATCAGTGTAGGGGGAGAACAGGTACCCTGGATCAGTGTAGGGGGAGAACAGGTACCCTGGGAAAAGGACAGCTACCCTGGATCAGTGTAGGGGGAGAACAGGTACCCTGGATCAGTGTAGGGGGGAGAACAGGTACCCTGGGTAAAGGACAGGTACCCTGGATCAGTGTAGGGGGAGAACAGGTACCCTGGGTCAGTGTAGGGGGAGAACAGGTACCCTGGATCAGTGTAGGGGGAGAACAGGTACCCTGGGTAAAGGACAGCTACCCTGGATCAGTGTAGGGGGAGAACAGGTACCCTGGATCAGTGTAGGGGGGGGAGAACAGGTACCCTGGATCAGTGTAGGGGAGAACAGGTACCCTGGGTAAAGGACAGGTACCCTGAATCAGTGTAGGGGGGGGGAGAACAGGTACCCTGGATCAGTGTAGAACAGGGGGAGAACAGGTACCCTGGATCAGTGTAGGGGGAGAACAGGTACCCTGGGTAAAGGACAGCTACCCTGGATCAGTGTAGGGGGAGAACAGGTACCCTGGATCAGTGTAGGGGGAGAACAGGTACCCTGGTTAAAGGACAGGTACCTTGGATCAGTGTAGGGGGAGAACAGGTACCCTGGGTCAGTGTAGGGGGAGAACAGGTACCCTGGGTAAAGGACAGGTACCCTGGATCAGTGTAGGGGGAGAACAGGTACCCTGGGTAAAGGACAGGTACCCTGGATCAGTGTAGGGGGAGAACAGGTACCCTGGGTAAAGGACAGGTACCCTGCATCAGTGTAGGGGGGAGAACAGGTACCCTGGGTAAAGGACAGGTACCCTGGATCAGTGTAGGGGGGAGAACAGGTACCCTGGATCAGTGTAGGGGGGAGAACAGGTACCCTGGATCAGTGTAGGGGGAGAACAGGTACCCTGGGTAAAGGACAGGTACCCTGGATCAGTGTAGGGGGGAGAACAGGTACCCTGGGTAAAGGACAGGTACCCTGGATCAGTGTAGGGGGAGGAGAACAGGTACCCTGGGTAAAGGACAGGTACCCTGGATCAGTGTAGGGGGAGAACAGGTGGGTCAGTGTAAGGGGGAGAACAGGTACCCTGGATCAGTGTAGGGGGAGAACAGGTACCCTGGATCAGTGTAGGGGAGAACAGGTACCCTGGGAAAAGGACAATTAGCCTGGATCAGTGTAGGGGGGAGAACAGGTACCCTGGGAAAATGACAGCTACCCTGGATCAGTGTAGGGGGGAGAACAGGTACCCTGGGTCAGTGTAAGGGGAGAACAGGTACCCTGGATCAGTGTAGGGGGGAGAACAGGTACCCTGGATCAGTGTAGGGGAGAACACATGTACCCTGGGAAAAGGACAACTAGCCTGGATCAGTGTAGGGGGGAGAACAGGTACCCTGGGAAAATGACAGCTACCCTGGATCAGTGTAGGGGGGAGAACAGGTACCCTGGATCAGTGTAGGGGGGAGAACAGGTACCCTGGGTAAAGGACAGGTACCCTGGATCAGTGTAGGGGGAGAACAGGTACCCTGGGTCAGTGTAGGGGGATAACAGGTACCCTGGATCAGTGTAGGGGAGAACAGGTACCCTGGATCAGTGTAGGGGAGAACAGGTACCCTGGGAAAAGGACAGGTACCCTGGATCAGTGTAGGGGGAGAACAGGTACCCTGGATCAGTGTAGGGGGAGAACAGGTACCCTGGGTAAAGGACAGGTACCCTGGATCAGTGTAGGGGAGAACAGGTACCCTGGGTCAGTGTAGGGGAGAACAGGTACCCTGGATCAGTGTAGGGGGGAGAACAGGTACCCTGGGTCAAAGGACAGCTACCCTGGATCAGTGTAGGGGAGAACAGGTACCCTGGATCAGTGTAGGGGGAGAACAGGTACCCTGGATCAGTGTAGGGGGAGAACAGGTACCCTGGGTAAAGGACAGGTACCCTGAATCAGTGTAGGGGGGAGAACAGGTACCCTGGATCAGTGTAGGGGGGAGAACAGGTACCCTGGATCAGTGTAGGGGGGAGAACAGGTACCCTGGGTAAAGGACAGCTACCCTGGATCAGTGTAGGGGGGAGAACAGGTACCCTGGATCAGTGTAGGGGGGAGAACAGGTACCCTGGTTAAAGGACAGGTACCTTGGATCAGTGTAGGGGGGAGAACAGGTACCCTGGGTCAGTGTAGGGGGAGAACAGGTACCCTGGGTAAAGGACAGGTACCCTGGATCAGTGTAGGGGGGAGAACAGGTACCCTGGGTAAAGGACAGGTACCCTGGATCAGTGTAGGGGAGAGAACAGGTACCCTGGGTAAAGGACAGGTACCCTGGATCAGTGTAGGGGGAGAACAGGTACCCTGGGTAAAGGACAGGTACAGGTACCCTGGATCAGTGTAGGGGGAGAACAGGTACCCTGGATCAGTGTAGGGGGAGAACAGGTACCCTGGGTAAAGGACAGGTACCCTGAATCAGTGTAGGGGGAGAACAGGTACCCTGGGTAAAGGACAGGTACCCTGGATCAGTGTAGGGGGAGAACAGTTACCCTGGATCAGTGTAGGGGGAGAACAGGTACCCTGGATCAGTGTAGGGGGAGAACAGGTACCCTGGATCAGTGTAGGGGGAGAACAGGTACCCTGGATCATTGTAGGGGGAGAACAGGTACCCTGGGTAAAGGACAGCTACCCTGGATCAGTGTAGGGGGAGAACAGGTACCCTGGGTAAAGGACAGGTACCCTGGATCAGTGTAGGGGGAGAACAGGTACCCTGGGTAAAGGACAGGTACCCTGGATCAGTGTAGGGGGAGAACAGGTACCCTGGATCAGTGTAGGGGGAGAACAGGTACCCTGGATCAGTGTAGGGGGAGAACAGGTACCCTGGAATCAGGTAAAGGACAGGTACCCTGAATCAGTGTAGGGGAGAACAGGTACCCTGGGTAAAGGACAGGTACCCTGGATCAGTGTAGTGGGGGAGAACAGTTACCCTGGATCAGTGTAGGGGGAGAACAGGTACCCTGGATCAGTGTAGGGGGGAGAACAGGTACCCTGGATCAGTGTAGGGGGGAGAACAGGTACCCTGGGTAAAGGACAGCTACCCTGAATCAGTGTAGGGGGGAGAACAGGTACCCTGGATCAGTGTAGGGGGGAGAACAGGTACCCTGGGTAAAGGACAGGTACCCTGGATCAGTGTAGGGGGGAGAACAGGTACCCTGGGTAAAGGACAGGTACCCTGGATCAGTGTAGGGGGGAGAACAGGTACCCTGGGTAAAGGACAGGTACCCTGGATCAGTGTAGGGGGGAGAACAGGTACCCTGGGTAAAGGACAGGTACCCTGGATCAGTGTAGGGTAAAGAACAGGTGGAGGTGTTGTGGACATTGGAAGATGTTCCCTGAAATCTGATATATTTCAAAATGGAAATAATGAACTTTCCTTTTGAATGGTCGCAATGCATTTAAACATTTAAACAACAACCATTTTATTGGATCAGTTTGTTTTCAGTGATAATAGATTCAATTGATATTGTGCCGATGCTGTGCCTGTACGTGGAGGTATCCAATACAAATTCCCCTGCTCAAACACCATAACAAAATGACACGTGTATGTTTTCATCAGTCACAGACCATACCAGTTCTAGATCTGTCGTCAGCCTTCTGAACGTCAACGTGAACAGCTCAACAAGACAACGGTTACATTGGATGTCAGGGTACAGAATGGACAGACACTGACAGATCCCTAATGGCCTCTTTTGAATGGAGTAAATGCCATATTCCACCTGACAGCAGGCTAGTACCAACAGCTAGCTTCCCCCTGACAGACAGCAGGCTAGCACCAACAGCTAGCTTCTCCCTGACAGACAGCAGGCTAGCACCAACAGCTAGCTTCCCCCTGACAGACAGCAGGCTAGCACCAACAGCTAGCTTCTCCCTGACAGACAGCAGGCTAGCACCAACAGCTAGCTTCCCCCTGACAGACAGCAGGCTAGCACCAACAGCTAGCTTCACCCTTATAGACAGCAGGCTAGCACCAACAGCTAGCTTCCCCCTTATAGACAGCAGGCTAGCACCAACAGCTAGCTTCCCCCTGACAGACAGCAGGCTAGCACAAACAGCTAGCTTCTCCCTGACAGACAGCAGGCTAGCACCAACAGCTAGCTTCCACCTTATAGACAGCTGGCTAGCTACAACAGCTAGCTTCACCCTTATAGACAGTAGGCTAGCACCAACAGCTAGCTTCACCCTTATAGACAGCAGGCTAGCACCAACAGCTAGCTTCCCCCTTATAGACAGCAGGCTAGCACAAACAGCTAGCTTCTCCCCGACAGACAGCAGGCTAGCACCAACAGCTAGCTTCCAACTTATAGACAGCTGGCTAGCTACAACAGCTAGCTTCACCCTTAGACAGTAGGCTAGCACCAACAGCTAGCTTCTCCCTGACAGACAGCAGGCTAGCACCAACAGCTTGCTTCCCCCTGACAGCAGGCTAGCTCCAACAGCTAGCTTCACCCTTATCGACAGCAGGCTAGCTCCAAAAGCTAGCTTCACCCTTACAGACAGCAGGCTAGCTCCAACAGCTAGCTTCACCCTTATAGACAGCAGGCAAGCTCCAACAGTTAGCTTCACTCTTATAGACAGCAGGCTAGCTCCAAAAGCTAGCTTCACCCTTATAGACAGCAGGCTAGCTCCAAAAGCTAGCTTCACCCTTATAGACAGCAGGCTAGCTCCAACAGCTAGCTTCACCCTTATAGACAGCAGGCAAGCTCCAACAGTTAGCTTCACTCTTATAGACAGCAGGCTAGCTCCAAAAGCTAGCTTCACCCTTATAGACAGCAGGCTAGCTCCAAAAGCTAGCTTCACCTTTATAGACAGCAGGCTAGCTCCAACAGCTAGCTTCACCCTTATAGACAGCAGGCAAGCTCCAACAGTTAGCTTCACTCTTATAGACAGCAGGCTAGCTCCAAAAGCTAGCTTCACCCTTATAGACAGCAGGCTAGCTCCAAAAGCTAGCTTCACCCTTATAGACAGCAGGCTAGCTCCAACAGCTAGCTTCACCCTTATAGACAGCAGGCAAGCTCCAACAGTTAGCTTCACTCTTATAGACAGCAGGCTAGCTCCAAAAGCTAGCTTCACCCTTATAGACAGCAGGCTAGCTCCAACAGCTAGCTTCACCCTTATAGACAGTAGGCTAGCTCCAACAGCTAGCTTCCCCTGGCAGACAGCAGACTAGCACCAGCAGCAGGTAATACATGCGTACATACATACATTTGAATGATGCAATTATTTGCAGATTAATTTAATATCACAATGCTGTATAGCAAGGTGTGCAAGTATGCATCCCAAATGGCACCTTAGTCCCTTTATAGTGCACTACTTTGACCAGAACCAAATGGCACCCTATTCCCTTTATAGTGCACTACTTTGACCAGAACCAAATGGCACCCTATTCCCTTTATAGTGCACTACTTTGACCAGAGCCCAATGGCACCCTATTCCCTTTATAGTGCACTACTTTGACCAGAGCCCTATGGGCCCTATTCCCTTCACCGTGCACTACTTTGGTCAAAAGTAGTGCACTATAAAGGGAATAGGGTGCCATTGGAGACGGAGGCAGAAATGAAGAGGCTAAAGTGTTTGAATTATAGGAGGAATTTCTCAGTTAACATGTACATCTTCAAGGCATCTGTCTGTGGACCATAACCACTCTACACGCTCACACAGCAAATTACAGCGATCGTTCATGCACAACAGGATATTTTCAAGGCATCACATTCTGAATTAGCAAGCAGGCCGACAAGACATGGGCACAAACACACACACATAGACACACACAAACGCACACACACACACACACACGCGCACATACGCGCGCACACACACGCACACACACGCACACACACGCACACACACGCACACACGCACGCACACACATATACGCGCACACGCACGCACACACACATACGCGCACACGCACGCACACACACATACTCACACACACGTACACATACACATGCACGCACACACACACATACACATACACACACACTCACACATACACACATGCACGCACGCACACACACACATACACTCACACACACGCGCACACACACACATACACACACACTCACACATACACACACACATACACACACACACACACACACATACACACACACGCACACTGTACATCGGAAGGTACTTGTGCGCTGTTAAGTTTATTCCTCAGTAGAGTTGTAATAAAGCTTAGTGCTTTCAACATAAAGAAATACTGCACTGTTATCTATTTAACATTCACACAAAACAGACTCTAAACACCCAGGGTTTTAAACCACTAAATCCTATTTAAATCCTATTTGAGTTTCAGATATTAACGCCACTGGATGACTGAATCAATCCGGACCGTTCACTCAGCGTAATAACTCCCGTTTAGACTGAACGGGGGGCGTTTTGGGGCCCAAAGTAAAAGTGGTTGTGGGTGGGTTTATTATTTTGTCTTCATTCTTGTCAGGCCGACGTCGGCCAACGTCAGCCGGTCTTTCTGCCCTCGGCCTGTCAGTCACAAGTACGTTCCGTTCCGTGGCAGTGATTCTATCTGTCAGGCAGAGGGAGGTGAGGGCCCTCACAAGTGGCCAAAGTTATTGTTCTCTCTCACAAACATTTTCAGGTCCAGAATGAGGACACGCCTCTTCTTTCCTAGGGAACTGTTACCAAGTAACCAGTAACCAAAGTTACACAGAATTCTGTACGTGGAGAAGACACCCGCACACATACAGAGCCGGTCCTTTTAAAGGGGCAGTGCAGTTAAAAATGTGATTTTCCTGTTCTTTGTTTAAAAGAATGTACACTATGAGGCTGAAATTGTGATTTGTTTTGTGTAAGAGCTGTTTTTCTTTTTTTTTTTATGTCTGGAATTTCAGTTTAGGTGGGATGGAGCTTTGGGCCCACTTCATGACATCACTCAAATCAAATCAAAGTTTATTTGTCACGTGCGCCGAATACAACAGGTAGACCTTACCTGTGCTTACTTACAGGCTCTAACCAATAGTGCGGAGAAGAAAAAAAGTATGTGTGTGTGTGTGTGTGTGTGTGTGTGCGTGCGTGTGTGTGTGTGTGTGTGTGTGTGTGTGTGTGTGTGTGTGTGTGTGTGTGTGTGTGTGTGTGTGTGTGTGTGTGTGTGTGTGTAGGTAATTTTGCAGCGCGTGCGTGCGTGTGCGTGTGTGTGTGTGTGTGTGTGTGTAAGTAAAGAAATAAAAAATAAAACAGTAGCAAGGCACATAAAAAGTCAGGCTGATTGAGGTAGTATGTACATGTAGCTATATACAGACACCTGTTAGTCAGGCTGATTGAGGTAGTATGTACATGTAGCTATATACAGACACCTGTTAGTCAGGCTGATTGAGGTAGTATGTACATGTAGCTATATACAGACACCTGTTACAGGCTGATTGAGGTAGTATGTACATGTCAGACACCTGTTAGTCAGGCTGATTGAGGTAGTATGTACATGTAGCTATATACAGACACCTGTTAGTCAGGCTGATTGAGGTACATGTAGCTATATACAGACACCTGTTAGTCAGGCTGATTGAGGTAGTATCTACATGTAGCTATATACAGACACCTGTTAGTCAGGCTGATTGAGGTAGTATGTACATGTAGCTATATACAGACACCTGTTAGTCAGGCTGATTGAGGTACATGTAGCTATATACAGACACCTGTTAGTCAGGCTGATTGAGGTAGTATCTACATGTAGCTATATACAGACACCTGTTAGTCAGGCTGATTGAGGTAGTATGTACATGTAGCTATATACAGACACCTGTTAGTCAGGCTGATTGAGGTAGTATCTACATGTAGCTATATACAGACACCTGTTAGTCAGGCTGATTGAGGTAGTATGTACATGTAGCTATATACAGACACCTGTTAGTCAGGCTGATTGAGGTAGTATGTACATGTAGCTATATACAGACACCTGTTAGTCAGGCTGATTGAGGTAGTATGTACATGTAGCTATATACAGACACCTGTTAGTCAGGCTGATTGAGGTAGTATGTACATGTAGCTATATACAGACACCTGTTAGTCAGGCTGATTGAGGTAGTATGTACATGTAGCTATATACAGACACCTGTTAGTCAGGCTGATTGAGGTAGTATCTACATGTAGCTATATACAGACACCTGTTAGTCAGGATGATTGAGGTAGTATGTACATGTAGCTATATACAGACACCTGTTAGTCAGGCTGATTGAGGTAGTATGTACATGTAGATATGGTTAAAGTGACTATGCATATATGATGAACAGAGAGTAGCAGTAGCGTACAAGAGGGGTTGGCGGGTGGTGGGACACAATGCAGATAGCCCGGTTAGCCAATGTGTGGGAGCACTGGTTGGTCGGGCCAATTGAGGTAGTACGTACATGAATGTATAGTTAAAGTGACTATGCACATAAGATAACCAGAGAGTAGCAGCAGCGTAAAAGAGGGGTTGGGGGGGGACACAATGCAAATAGTCCGGGTAGCCATTTGATTACCTGTTCAGGAGTCTTATGGCTTGGGGGGTAAAAACTGCTGAGAAGCCTTTTTGTCCTAGACTTGGCACTCCGGTACCACTTGCCATGCGGTAGTAGAGAGAACAGTCTATGACTGGGGTGGCTGGGGTCTTTGACAATTTTCAGGGCTTTCCTCTGACACCGCCTGGTGTAGAGGTCCTGGATGGCTGGCAGCTTTGCCCCAGTGATGATGTACCTAATACTCTGAGGATCTCAGCTGTACCCATGCGGTCAGGATGCTCTCAATGTTGCTGCTGTAGAACCTTTTGAGGATCTCAGGACCCATGCCAAATGTTTTTAGTTTCCTGACGGGGAATAGGGTTTGTCGTGCCCTCTTCACGACTGTCTTGGTGTGTTTGGACCATTCTAGTTTGTTGTTGATGTGGACACCAAGAAATTTGAAGCTCTCAACCTGCTCCACTAAAGCCCCGTCGATGAGAATGGGGATGTGCTCGGTGCTCCTTTTCCTGTAGTCCACAATCATCTCCTTAGTTTTGGTTACATTGAGGGATAGGTTGTTGTTCTGGCACCACCCTGCCAGGTCTCTGACCTCCTCCCTCTAGGCTGTCTTGTCACTGTCGGTGTTGTGTCGTCAGCAAACTTAATGATGGCGTTGAAGTCGTGCCGGGCCATGCAGTTGTGGGTGAACAGGGAGTACAGGAGGGGACTAAGCACGCACCCCTGGGGAGCTCCAGTGTTGAGGATCAGCGTGGCAGATGTGTTGCTACCTACCCTCACCACCTGGGGGGGGCGTCAGGAAGTCCAGGATCCAGTTGCAGAGGGAGGTGTTTAGTCCCAAGTTACTTAGCTTAGTGATGAGCTTTGAGGGTACTATGGTGTTGAACGCTGAGCTGGTCTGTAGTCACGGGTCTGTAGTCATTTAGGCAGGTTGCCTTCATGTTCTTGGGCCTATGGTGGTCTGCTAAAGGCACTATGGTGGTCTGCTAAAGGCACTATGGTGGTCTGCTAAAGGCACTATGGTGGTCTGCTAAAGGCACTATGGTGGTCTGCTAAAGGCACTATGGTGGTCTGCTAAAGGCACTATGGTGGTCTGCTAAAGGCACTATGGTGGTCTGCTTGAAGCATGTTATTATTACAGACTCAATCAGGGACATGTTGAAAATGACAGTTGGTCAGCACATGCCCGGAGCACACGTCCTGGTAATCCGTCTGGCCCCACGGCCTTGTGTAACCTGTTTTAAAGGTCTTACTCACATCGGCAGTGGAGAGCATGATCACACAGTCGTCCGGAACAGCTGGTGCTCTCATGCATGCCTCAGTGTTGCTTGCCTCGAAGCGAGCATAGAAGTGATTTAGCTCGTCTGATAGGCTCGTGTCACTGGGCGGTTCGCGGCTGTGCTTCCCTGTAGTCTGTAATAGTCTGAGCGTCGGAGCCGGTGTAGTATGATTCAATCTTAGCCCGATCTTAACACTTTGCCTGTTTGATGGTTCGGCGCAGGACGCCGCCTCTGGGTTTCCTGTTGGCTTATTTCCTTATATAGCTGGCTGAGTGCGGTCTTAGTGCTGGGATCTGTTTGTGGAGGTAAAGAAAAAGAAAAGAAAAGTTTAGCTGAGAACTCTCTAGGCAAGTAGTTTGGCCTGCAATTTATCATAATGTACTCTACTTCAGGCGAACAAAATCTAGAGACTTCCTTAGATTTCGTGCACCAGCTGTTGTTTACAAATTTGCACAGATTTTAAAAACTTTTAATAAGCGTTTAATCAAATCAAATCAAATTTCTTTATATAGTCCGTAGGACTGTTCGTAGGAAACCAGAAAGAGAAGAATCGTTCTCGGCCCACCTGCCTTCTTCCCCCACATCCGGACTTTAACGCTTTGAGCCTCTTTACTAGATGCCTTCTGCCGGGGGCAGAAGGTTGGGTGTTCCATCCATCTGCCGGGGGCAGAAGGTTGGGTGTTCCGTCTATCTTCCGGGGGCAGAAGGTTGGGTGTTCCATCCATCTGCCGGGGGCAGAAGGTTGGGTGTTCCGTCCATCTGCCGGGGGCAGAAGGTTGGGTGTTCCATCCATCTGCCGGGGGCAGATGGCTATGTCATTTCCTGTCATTCTACACATTTGCCATGGGGCAGAGAGAAGATTTTGTAATTTTATAAAAACATTTATACAAATGTATTTCTGTCAGTTAAGAACAAATTCTTATTTACAGTGATGTAGGAACAGTGGGTTAACTGCCTTGTTCAGGGGAACAGTGGGTTAACTGCCTTGTTCAGGGGCAGAACGACAGATTTTCACCTTGTCAGCACAGGGATTCGATCTAGCAACTTTTCAGTTACTGGCACAACGCTCTAACCACTAGCCTACCTGACGCCCCAGGAGGGTTTTGTTTTTCAATTTTAAAGCTAATATCCTGCAATTCCACCCATTTTGCCATGTGGTAGAGAGAAGTGTTTGCCTTTTTAAAGCTAATTACCTGCAATTCTACACATTTTGTAATGACTTATGCCATATTAATATTATCTGAGTGAGAATGACTAACAAAATGAATTGGGGCCCCTGATTTTAGGGTCCCTGGGCATGTGCCTTGCATGCCCAGTCGGTATTCAGTCATAATGACTTTAGATAGCGGGCTAAACTATCTACCAACCTACCCCATAGGGGAGGGGAGATTACTACAAGTTTAGATAGCTGGATAAACTATCTACCAACCTACATTATGTTATCTGACATGGCTAATTGAGTGACTGTCAGGTGACTGACAGAACAAGAGAAAAACTTTTCAACACATTTTGAAAATGTCACCTTGTGTATTCTACTGTTCTAACTCACGACAGTAAGTTGAGACCCCGACTGAGTTCGGGGCCCTCTAGCGGTAAGGGGCCCTAAACGACCGTTTCTGTCGCTGATACCTGGAACCTTCCTGGATTGACAGATTGGCTGCAGTCGGCTCTTTGCCAATTTAACAGAAATGTAACATTTCCCCTCATACAGTAAAAGGATCAGGGCTGCGTACCAATTGGCATTTTATTCCCTATGTAGTGCACTACTTTTGACCAGGGCCCATGGGGAATAGGATGCCATTATAGGGAATAGGAGGCCATTATTAGTATATTATATTATATTATATTATATTATTACTGACATAAGAAAAAAACTGCTGATGCAGAAACACATTTTGAAAATGTCACCTTGTGTATTCTACTCTCGACAGTAAGTTGAGACCCCGACTGAGTTCCTAAAAAAAAAAGGGTAATTTGAAACTCATATAGAATTTTGTCGTTTAAAACCCTGGGTGTTAGAGCCTGTTGATATGCCCTAGTGGCCCTAATGCCTGGGGCCGGCCCCTGTACACACACACCCCCTTTGCTCTGACCTTCTCATTCTCCATTCTATCTCCCTGCCTGTCCATCGCTCTCTCTCGCTGTCTCTCCCTCTCCCTCCTCTCCCTCGTCTCTGCCTTCTGAAAGACCGTGTGGATTTGTAGTCATAGTAGTGCCTCGACAAATAGGATGGAAACTATCTTATTCAGTGGGCAGCCATAGCAATGTGACCTGACAGATCTACAGAGGTGCAGCACTGTCAGGAGCATAATCAAATACTCTCAGTTCCTACTGATTTAAACAGCAATGCAGCAGAATGGAGGGAGGGAGGGAGGAAGGTAGGGACAGAGGGAGGGACAGAGGGAGGAACAGAGGGAGGGACAGAGGGAGGGTGGGCTATTTACCAATAGACTATGTACAGCTGCAGCGATCGGTTAACTGCTCAGATAGCAGATGTTTGAAGTTGGTGAGGGAGATAAAAGTCTCCAACTTCAGCGATTTTTGCAATTCGTTCCAGTCACAGGCAGCAGAGTACTGGAACGAAAGGCGGCCAAATGAGGTGTTGGCTTTAGGGATGATCAGTGAGATACACCTGCTGGAGCGCGTGCTACGGATGGGTGTTGCCATCGTGACCAGTGAACTGAGATAAGGCGGAGCTTTACCTAGCATGAACTTGTAGATGACCTGGAGCCAGTGGGTCTGGCGACGAATATGTAGCGAGGGTGGTATAAGGTGCTTTAGTGACAAAACGGATGGCACTGTGATAAACTGCATCCAGTTTGCTGAGTAGAGTGTTGGAAGCAATTTTGTAGATGACATCGCCAAAAGTCGAAGATCGGTAGGATAGTCAGTTTTACTAGGGTAGGTTTGGCGGCGTGAGTGAAGGAGGCTTTGTTGCGGAATAGAAAGCCGACTCTTGATTTGATTTTCGATTGGAGATGTTTGATATGAGTCTGGAAGGAGAGTTTACAGTCTAGCCAGACACCTAGGTACTTATAGATATCCACATATTCAAGGTCGGAACCATCCAGGGTGGTGATGCTATTCGGGCATGCGGGTGCAGGCAGCGATCGGTTGAAAAGCATGCAATTGGTTTTACTAGCGTTTAAGAGCAGTTGGAGGCCACGAAAGGAGTGTTGTATGGCATTGAAGCTCGTTTGGAGGTTAGATAGCACAATGTCCAAGGACGGGCCGGAAGTATATAGAATGGTGTCGTCTGCGTAAAGGTGGATCAGGGAATCGCCCGCAGCAAGAGCAACATCATTGATATATACAGAGAAAAGAGTCTGCCCGAGAATTGAACCCTGTGGCACCCCCATAGAGACTGCCAGAGGACCGGACAGCATGCCCTCCGATTTGACACACTGAACTCTGTCAGCAAAGTAATTGGTGAACCAGGCAAGGCAAGGCAGTCATCCGAAAAACCGAGGCTACTGAGTCTGCCGATAAGAATATGGTGATTGACAGAGTTGAAAGCCTTGGCAAGGTCGATGAAGACGGCTGCACAGTACTGTCTTTTATCGATGGCGGTTATGATATCGTTTAGTACCGTGAGTGTGGCTGAGGTGCACCCGTGACCGGCTCGGAAACCAGATTGCACAGCGGAGAAGGTACGGTGGGATTCGAGATTCGAGATGGTCAGTGGCCTGTTTGTTGACTTGGCTTTCGAAGACCTTAGATAGGCAGGGCAGGATGGATATAGGTCTGTAACAGTTTGGGTCCAGGGTGTCTCCCCCTTTGAAGATGGGGATGACTGCGGCAGCTTTCCAATCCTTGGGGATCTCAGACGATATGAAAGAGAGGTTGAACAGGCTGGTAATAGGGGTTGCGACAATGGTGGCGGATAGTTTCAGAAATAGAGGGTCCAGATTGTCAAGCCCAGCTGATTTGTACGGGTCCAGGTTTTGCAGCTCTTTCAGAACATCTGCTATCTGGATTTGGGTAAAGGAGAACCTGGAGAGGCTTGGGCGAGTAGCTGCGGGGGGGGCGGAGCTGTTGGCCGAGGTTGGAGTAGCCAGGCGGAAGGCATGGCCAGCTGTTGAGAAATGCTTGTTGAAGTTTTCAATAATCATGGATTTATCGGTGGTGACCGTGTTACCTAGCCTCAGTGCAGTGGGCAGCTGGGAGGAGGTGCTCTTGTTCTCCATGGACTTCACAGTGTCCCAGAACTTTTTGGAGTTGGAGCTACAGGATGCAAACTTCTGCCTGAAGAAGCTGGCCTTAGCTTTCCTGACTGACTGCGTGTATTGGTTCCTGACTTCCCTGAACAGTTGCATATCGCGGGGACTATTCGATGCTATTGCAGTCCGCCACAGGATGTTTTTGTGCTGGTCAAGGGCAGTCAGGTCTGGAGTGAACCAAGGGCTGGATCTGTTCTTAGTTCTGCATTTTTTGAACGGAGCATGCTTATCTAAAATGGTGAGGAAGTTACTTTTAAAGAATGACCAGGCATCCTCAACTGATGGTATGAGGTCAATGTCCTTCCAGGATACCCGGGCCAGGTCGATTAGAAAGGCCTGCTCACAGAAGTGTTTTAGGGAGCGTTTGACAGTGATGAGGGGTGGTCGTTTGACTGCGGCTCCGTAGCGGATACAGGCAATGAGGCAGTGATCGCTGAGATCCTGGTTGAAGACAGCGGAGGTGTATTTGGAGGGCCAGTTGGTCAGGATGACGTCTATGAGGGTGCCCTTGTTTACAGAGTTAGGGTTGTACCTGGTGGGTTCCTTGATGATTTGTGTGAGATTGAGGGCATCTAGCTTAGATTGTAGGACTGCCGGGGTGTTAAGCATATCCCAGTTTAGGTCACCTAACAGAACAAAATCTGAAGCTAGATGGGGGGCGATCAATTCACAAATGGTGTCCAGGGCACAGCTGGGAGCTGAGGGGGGTCGGTAGCAGGCGGCAACAGTGAGAGACTTATTTCTGGAGAGACTCATTTTCAAAATTAGTAGTTCGAACTGTTTGGGTATGGACCTGGAAAGTATGACGGTATTTTGCAGGCTATCTCTGCAGTAGACTGCAATTCCTCCCCCTTTGGCAGTTCTATCTTGACGGAAGATGTTATAGTTGGGTATGGAAATCTCCGAATTTTTGGTGGCCTTCCTGAGCCAGGATTCAGACACGGCAAGGACATCAGGGTTAGCAGAGTGTGCTAAAGCAGTGAGTAAAACAAACTTAGGGAGGAGGCTTCTGATGTTGACATGCATGAAACCAAGGCTTTTTCGATCACAGAAGTCAACAAATGAGGGTGCCTGGGGACATGCAGGGGACATGCAGGGTAGGAGAAAATCCCCCCAAAAAAACTAACTGAATTAATTGTTTTGAGATCCTTGCTCTTACAATGGAAAGTATAAGGGCATATCCAAATCCAGCTCCCAGATTGCAATTCCTATGGTTTCCACTAGATGTCAGCACAATTCCTATGGTTTCCACTAGATGTCAGCACAATTCCTATGGTTTCCACTAGATGTCAACAGCCTTCGTTCAAGGTTTCAGGCTTGTTTCTTCCAAAATGAGGAAGAATAATGAGTTTTAGTACTGGGATACAGACTTGGTAATCCGTGTACGCGCGCGCGACGAAGAGGACGCACACCTGCTAATATTGCTTTCCTATTGAACATACTTCTTTTCGTATGAAATATTATAGTTTAATTTAACCTCTTTAATGTCTCACTACTGGTGTCCCCCAGGGATCGGTACTAGGACTTCTCCCGTTCTCTCTGTACACCAAGTCATGGTTCTATGTTTATTATGTTTATCCATGTTTATTTCACCTTTGGGACAGTATCTTGAAGGCAACATTTTAGAATTAGTCCTGAAATCATTCAATTATTTTTCTTGCTTAATTTTATGTAGTTTGTGGATGATGATGGCCTCAAATTGTTTGTTGGAAACACCTTATGTCTGATGCTTTTATATGTTGAAGTATAATACCTTCCATGGAAACCTACCTCACCTTTAATGTGATCACGGAATCCTTCCTTACCTTTAATTTTATTTTATTTTATAGCCTCAAGAGACATGAGCGTGCTTAAGCTAAACTGGCTACAAGTATTTGAGTGGTGTGGTTTTTGAAACCTGGATCTTTCAACAATGGCTTCTATGCCCATCCCGCTGCCCCCTGGACCACTGATCTCTTCAGCTTCACTGCTTGTGACGCACGCTGGACTGTCCATTAATCATGGTGCTCCTTTCTGCTTGTTGTCTTGCCTATCAAGTGCGTTGCTAGTCACGTCATTTTACCATCTGTTGTTCGCTCGTAGCGGATTAGCCTAAGCCTACTGCTTTAGCTACTTTCAAATTCAACACCTATGATTACTGTCATGCCTCGCTGTATGTCTCTCTCTCAGATGTCAATATGCCTTGTACCTACTGTTGTTCAGGTTAGTTATCATTGTTTTAGTTCACAATGGAGCCCTAGACCCACTCTGCATACCCCTGTTACCTCCTTTGTCCCACCTCCCACACATGCGGTGACCTCACCCATTACAACCAGCATGTCCAGAGATGCAACCTGTCTCATCATCACCCAGTGCCTGGGCTTACCTCCGCTGTACCCGCACCCCACCATACCCCTGTCTGCATTATGCCCTGAATATATTCTACCATGCCCAGAAACCTGCTCCTCTTACCCTCTGCCCCCAACGCTCTAGGCGACCAGTTTTGATAGCCTTTAGCCGCACCCTCATACTACTCCTTTTCTGTTCGCGGGTGATGTGGAGGTAAACCCAGGCCCCTGCATGTCCCCAGGTACCCTCATTTGTTGACTTCTGTGATCAGAAAAAGCCTTGGTTTTATGCATGTCAACATCAGAAGCCTCCTCCCTAAGTTTGTTTTACTCACTGCTTTAACACACTCTGCTAACCCTGATGTCCTTTGCCGTATCTGAATCCTGGCTCAGGAAGGCCACCAAAAATTCAGAGATTTCCATACCCAACTATAACATCTTCCGTCAAGATAGAACTACCAAAGGGGCGGAGTTGCAGTCTACTGCAGAGATAGCCTGCAAAGTAATGTCATACTTTCCAGGTCCATACCCAAACAGTTCGAACTACTAATTTTGAAAATTACCCTCTCCAGAAATAAGTCTCTCACTGTTGCCGCCTGCTACCGGCCACCCTCAGCTCCCAGCTGTGCCCTGGACACCATTTGTGAATTGATCGCCCCCATCTAGCTTCAGAGTTTGTTCTGTTAGGTGACCTAAACTGGGATATGCTTAACACCCGGCAGTCCTACAATGTAAGCTAGATGCCCTCAATCTCACTCAAATCATCAAGGAACCCACCAGGTACAACCTAACTCTGTAAACAAGGGCACCCTCATAGACGTCATCCTGACCAACTGGCCCTCCAAATACACCTCCGCTGTCTTCAACCAGGATCTCAGCGATCACTGCCTCATTGCCTGTATCCGCCACGGAGCCGCAGTCAAACGACCACCCCTCATCACTGTCAAACGCTCCCTAAAACACTTCTGAGCAGGCCTTTCTAATCGACCTGGCCGGGTATCCTGGAAGGACGTGACCTCATCCGTCAGTTGAGGATGCCTGGTCATTCTTTAAGTAACTTCCTCACCATTTTAGATAAGCATGCTCCGTTCAAAAATGCAGAACCAAGAACAGATACAGCCCTTGGTTCACTCCAGACCTGACTGCCCTCGACCAGCACAAAAACATCCTGTGGCGGACTGCAATAGCATCGAATAGCCCCGTGATATGCAACTGTTCAGGGAAGTCAGGAACCAATACACACAGTCAGTCAGGAAAGCTAAGGCCAGCTTCTTCAGGCAGAAGTTTGCATCCTGTAGCTCCAACTCCAAAAGTTCTGGGACACTGTGAAGTCCATGGAGAACAAGAGCACCTCCTCCCAGCTGCCCACTGCACTGAGGCTAGGTAACACGGTCTCCACCGATAAATCCACGATTATCGAAAGCTTCAATAAGCACTTCTCAACGGCTGGCCATGCCTTCCGCCTGGCTACTCCAACCTCGGCCAACAGCTCCGCCCCCCCGCAGCTCCTCGCCCAAGCCTCTCCAGGTTCTCCTTTACCCAAATCCAGATAGCAGATGTTCTGAAAGAGCTGCAAAACCTAGACCCGTACAAATCAGCTGGGCTTGACAATCTGGACCCTCTATTTCTGAAACTATCTGCCGCCATTGTCGCAACCCCTATTACCAGCCTGTTCAACCTCTCTTTCATATCGTCTGAGATCCCCAAGGATTGGAAAGCTGCCGCAGTCATCCCCCTCTTCAAGGGGGAGACACCCTGGACCCAAACTGCTATAGACCTATATCCATCCTGCCCTGCCTATCTAAGGTCTTGAAAGCCAAGTCAACAAACAGGTCACTGACCATCTCGAATCCCACCGTACCTTCTCCGCTGTGCAATCTGGTTTCGAGCCGGTCACGGGTGCACCTCAGCCACGCTCAAGGTACTAAACGACATCATTACCGCCATCGATAAAAAACAGTACTGTGCAGCCGTCTTCATCGACCTCGCCAAGGCTTTCGACTCTGTCAATCACCATATTCTTATCGGCAGACTCAATAGCCTCGGTTTCTCGGATGACTGCCTTGCCTGGTTCACCAATTACTTTGCAGACAGAGTTCAGTGTGTCAAATCGGAGGGCATGCTGTCCGGTCCTCTGGCAGTCTCTATGGGGGTGCCACAGGGTTCAATTCTCGGGCCGACTCTTTTCTCTGTATATATCAATGATGTTGCTCTTGCTGCGGGCGATTCCCTGATCCCCCTCTACGCAGACGACACCATTCTATATACTTTCGGCCCGTCATTGGACACTGTGCTATCTAACCTCCAAACGAGCTTCAATGCCATACAGCACTCCTTCCGTGGCCTCCAACTGCTCTTAAACGCGAGTAAAACCAAATGCATGCTTTTCAACCGATCGCTGCCTGCACCCGCATGCCCGACTAGCATCACCACCCTGGATGGTTCCGACCTTGAATATGTGGACATCTATAAGTACCTAGGTGTCTGGCTAGACTGCAAACTCTCCTTCCAGACTCATCAAACATCTCCAATCGAAAATCAAATCAAGAGTCGGCTTTCTATTCCGCAACAAAGCCTCCTTCACTCACGCCGCCAAGCTTACCCTAGTAAAACTGACTATCCTACCGATCCTCGATTTCGGCGATGTCATCTACAAAATGGCTTCCAACACTCTACTCAGCAAACTGGATGCAGTCTATCATAGTGCCATCCGTTTTGTCACCAAAGCACCTTATACCACCCACCACTGCGACTTGTATGCTCTAGTCGGCTGGCCCTCGCTACATATTCGTCGCCAGACCCATTGGCTCCAGGTCATCTACAAGTCCATGCTAGGTAAAGCTCCGCCTTATCTCAGTTCACTGGTCACGATGGCAACACCCATCCGTAGCACACGCTCCAGCAGGTGTATCTCACTGATCATCCCTAAAGCCAACACCTCATTTGGCCGCCTTTCGTTCCAGTACTCTGCTGCCTGTGACTGGAACGAACTGCAAAAATCGCTGAAGTTGGAGACTTTTATCTCCCTCACCAACTTCAAACATCAGCTATCCGAGCAGCTAACCGATCGCTGCAGCTGTACATAGTCTATTGGTAAATAGTCCACCCATTTTCACCTACCTCATTCCCATACTGTTTTTATACTGTTTTTTTATTTATTTATTTACTTTTCTGCTCTTTTGCACACCAATATCTCTACCTGTACATGACCATCTGATCATTTATCACCCCAGTGTTAATCTGCAAAATTGTATTATTCGCCTACCTCCTCATGCCTTTTGCACACATTGTATATAGACTGCCCATTTTTTTCTACTGTGTTATTGACTTGTTAATTGTTTATTCCATGTGTAACTCTGTGTTGTCTGTTCACACTGCTATGCTTTATCTTGGCCAGGTCGCAGTTGCAAATGAGAACTTGTTCTCAACTAGCCTACCTGGTTAAATAAAGGTGAAATAAAAAAAATATTTAAAAAAGTATATCTAACACGGCTATAGTATATCTAACACGGCTATAGTATATCTAACACGGCTACATCTAACACGGCAACATCTAACACGGCAACATCTAACACGCCTATAGTATATCTAACAAGGCTACATCTAACATGGCTACATCTAAAACGGCTACATCTAACACGGCTATAGTACATCTAACAAGGCTACGTCTAACACGGCTATAGTATATCTAACACGGCTACATCTAACACGGCAACATCTAACACGGCAACATCTAACACGGCTACATCTAACACGGCTATAGTATATCTAACACGGCTACATCTAACACGGCTACATCTAACACGGCTATAGTATATCTAACACGGCTACATCTAACACGGCTACATCTAACACGGCTATAGTATATCTAACACGGCTACATCTAACACGGCTACATCTAACATGGCTATAGTATATCTAACACGGCTATAGTATATCTAACACGGCTACATCTAACATGGCTATATCTAACACGGCTATAGTATATCTAACACGGCTACATCTAACACGGCTACATCTAACACGGCTATAGTATATCTAACACGGCTACATCTAACACGGCTACATCTAACACGGCAACATCTAACACGGCTATAGTATATCTAACATGGCTACATCTAACACGGCTACATCTAACACGGCTATAGTATATCTAACACGGCTACATCTAACACGGCTGCATCTAACACGGCTACATCTAACACGACTATAGTATATCTAACAAGGCTACATCTAACATGGCTACATCTAAAACGGCTACATCTAACAAGGCTACATCTAACATGGCTACATCTAAAACGGCTACATCTAACACTGCTATAGTACATCTAACAAGGCTACGTCTAACACGGCTACATCTAACACGGCAACATCTAACACGGCTATAGTATATCTAACACGGCTACATCTAACACGGCAACATCTAACACAGCAACATCTAACACGGCTACATCTAACACGGCTATAGTATATCTAACACGGCTACATCTAACACGGCTACATCTAACACGGCTATAGTATATCTAACACGGCTACATCTAACACGGCTACATCTAACACGGCTATAGTATATCTAACACGGCTACATCTAACACGGCTACATCTAACATGGCTATAGTATATCTAACACGGCTATAGTATATCTAACACGGCTACATCTAACACGGCTACATCTAACACGGCTATAGTATATCTAACACGGCTACATCTAACACGGCTACGTCTAACACGGCTACGTCTAACACGGCAACGTCTAACACGGCAACGTCTAACACGGCTACGTCTAACACGGCTACGTCTAACATGGCTACGTCTAACACGGCTACATCTAACACGGCTACATCTAACACGGCTACTGATTCCAGTTTACAAGCAAAAACTAAAGCAGGAAGTACCAGTGACTCGCTCAATACGGAAGTGGTCAGATGATGCGGATGCTACACTACAGGACTGTTTTGCAGCACAGACTGGATATGTTCCGAGATTCATCCAATGGCATTGAGGAATACACCACCTCAGTCATCAGCTTCATCAATAAGTGCATCGATGACGTCGTCCCCACAGTGACTGTACGTACAACCAAAAGCCAAAGATTACAGGCAACATCCACATCGAGGTAAAGGCTAGAGCTGCCGCTTTCAAGGAGCGGGAGACTAATCCAGACGCTTATAAGAAATCCCGCTAATCCCGGATTAAGATTGAATCGTACTACACCGGCTTTGATGCTCGTCTGATGTGGCAGGGCTTGAAAACTATTACAGACTACAAAGGGAAACCCAGATGCGAGCTGCCCATTCATGCGAGCCTACCAGATGAGCTAAATACCTTTTTATGCTCGCTTCGAGGCAAGCAACACTGAAGCATGCACAAGAGCACCAGCTGTTCTGGTGTGTGATAACGCTCTCGGTAGCCGATGTGAACAAAACCTTTAAACAGGTCAACATTCACAAAGAAGCTGGGCCAGACAGATGGGTATGTACTCAAAGCATTCGCGGACCAACAGTCAAGTGTCTTCACTGACATTTTCAACCTCCCTGACCGAGTCTGTAATACCTACATGTTTCAAACGGACAACCATAGTCCCTGTACCCAAGAACACTAAGGTAACCTGCCTAAATGACTACCGACCTGTAGCACTCACGTCGGTAGCCATGAAGTGCTTTGAAAGGCTGGTCATGACTCACATCAACAGCATCCTCCCGGACACCCTAGACCCACTCCAATTCACATACCGCCCCAACAGATCCACAGATGACGCAATCTCATTCGCACTCCACACCGCCCTTTCGAACCTGGACAAAAGGAACACCTATTTGAGAATGCTGTTCATTGACTACAGTTTAGCGTTCAACACCATACTGCCCACTAAACTCATCACTAAACTAAGGACTTTGGGATTAAACACCTCCCTCGGCAACTGGATCCTGGACTTCCTGCCGGGCCACCCCCAGGTGGTCAGGGTAGGCAACAACACGTCTGCCATTCCGATCCTCAACACTGGGGCCCCTCAGTGGTGCGTGCTTAGTCCTCTCCTGTATTACATGTTCACCCACGACTGCTTGGCCAAGCACGACTCCAACACCGTCATTAAGTTTGCTGACGACACAACAGTGGTCGAGTCTGTAATACGCCTGATCACCGACAACTTTGAGACAGCCTATAGGGAAGAGGTCAGAGAACTGGCAGTGTGGTGCCAGGACAACAACCTCTCCCTCAATGTGAGCAAGACAAAGGAGCTGATCGTGGACTACAGGAAAAGGCGGGTCGAACAGGCCCCCATTAACATCGACGGGGCTGTAGTGGAGCGGGTCGAGAGTTTCAAGTTCCTTGGTGTCCACAACACCAACGAACTATCATGGTCCAAACATACCAAGACAGTCATGAAGAGGGCACGACAAAACCTTATCCCCCTCAGGAGACTGAAAAGATTTGGAATGGGCCCCCAGATCCCCAAAAGGTTCTACAGCTGCACCATCGATAGCATCCTGACCGGTTGCATCACCTCCTGGTATGGCAACAGCTCGGCAACTGACCGTAAGGCGCTACAGATGGTAGTACGTACGGCCCAGTATGTCACTTGGGCCAAGCTTCCTGCCATCCGAGATCTATATAGTAGGCGGTGTCAGAGGAAAGCCCATAAAATTGTCAGAGACTCCAGTCACCCAAGTTATAGACTGTTTTCTCTGCTACCGCTCGGCAAGCGGTACCCGGAGTGCCACGTCTAGGACCAAAAGGCTCCTCAACAGCTTTTACCCCCAAGCCATTAGACTGCTGAACAATTCATTATTATCGCCAACGGACAATTTACATTGACACCCCCCCTCTTGTACACTGCTGCTACTCGCTGTTTGTTTGTTACCTATGCGTAATCACTTCGCCCCCACCTACATGTACAGATGACCTCAACTAGCCTGTACCTCTACACACTGACTCGGTACCGGTGCTCCCTGTATATAGACTCGTTATGGGTATTCTTATTGTGTTACTTTTTATTATTACTTTTTATTTTAGTCAACTTGGTAAATATTTTCTTCTTCTTGAACTGCACTGTTGGTTGCAGCATTTCACGGTAAAGTCTACACTTCCTGTATTCGACGCATGTGACAAATAAAGTTTGATTTAATTTACTGTATTCTATTTTACTTTATTTTTGTCAATTCCACTCCGACATTGCTGGTCCTAATATTTATTTTCTTAATCCGTCCTTTTACTTTTAGATTTGTGTGTATTATTGTGAATTGTGAGATACTACTGCACTGTTGGAGCCAGGAACACAAGCATTTTAGTTAGATATTACTGCACTGTTGGAGCTAGGAACGCAAGCATTTAGTTAGATATTACTGCACTGTTGGAGCTAGGAACACAAGCATTTAGTTAGATACTACTGCACTGCATTTGGAGATACTACTGCACTGTTGGAGCGCAAGCATTTAGTTAGATATTACTGCACTGTTGGAGCTAGGAACGCAAGCATTTAGTTAGATATTACTGCACTGTTGGAGCTAGGAACGCAAGCAATTTAGTTAGATATTACTGCACTGTTGGAGCTACGAACACAAGCATTTAGTTAGATATTACTGCACTGTTGGAGCTGGGAACACAAGCATTTAGTTAGATACTACTGCACTGTTGGAGCTAGGAACACAAGCATTTAGTTAGATATTACTGCACTGTTGGAGCTGGGAACGCAAGCATTTAGTTAGATATTACTGCACTGTTGGAGCTAGGAACACAAGCATTTAGTTAGATATTACTGCACTGTTGGAGCTAGGAACGCAAGCAATTTAGTTAGATATTACTGCACTGTTGGAGCTAGGAACGCAAGCATTTAGTTAGATATTACTGCACTGTTGGAGCTAGGAACGCAAGCATTTCGATATACCGTAATAACATCTGCTAAAGATGTATGTGACCATTACAATTTGATTTGATCTGACTGGTAATCAGATGCACTGTGTGATTGATAAAATGTTCCACGCCTAGACTACAGATTCAGGGTCATAGGCCTATGAGGAATTATTTCCATTACACCATATTTACCAACACCACACAAAAGTAATCAAAGGTAAAGACCATTCTACAGGAATCCAGACAATAAATAATAATCATCATGACAAATACAATAGATGTGTAGCTTTATCCTAAACCAATTCAAAGTCCCAGTGGAGACTCCAGGTGTCTAAAACAGCCACAAGATGGAGACAAATGACTGGCTGGCTTAGTATTTCTCCTTAAGGTCTAGAGCACTGGTTCCCAAACTGTTTATAGTGCTGTACCCCATCAAACATTCAACCTCCAGCTGTACCCCATCTAGCAACAGGGTCAGCACACTCTTAAATGTTGTTTTTTGTCATCATTGTAAACCTGCCACACACACACTATACGAAACATAGTGGTTAGAGTGTTGGACTAGTAACTGGAAGTTTGCTAGATCGAATCCCTGAGCTGACAAGGTACAAATCTGTCATTCTGCCCCTGAACAAGGCAGTTAACTCACTGTTCCCCAGTAGGCCGTCATTGTAAATAAGAATGTGTTCTTAACTGACTTGCCTAGTTTAATAAAGGTTAAATAAAAAATGTAACCCAGCTCGTGGGAAGTGACAAAGAGCTCTTATAGGACCAGTGCACAAATAATAATAATAATCAATCATTTTGCTCTTTATTTAGCTTTCTTACATATAAAACCTTATTTGTTCATTGAAAATGGTGAATAACTCACCACAGGTTAATGAGAAGGGTGTGCTTGAAAGGATGCACATAACACTGCAATGTTGGGTTGTATTGGAGAGAGTCTCAGTCTTAAATCATTTTCTACACACAGTCTGTGCCTGTATTTAGTTTTCATGCTAGTGAGGGCCGAGAATCCACTCTCACATAGGTACGTGGTTGCAAAGGGCATCAGTGTCTTAACAGCACAATTTGCCAAGGCAGATCATTTTGCTGAGGTCCAGCAAAATGAAGGCAGTTATACATTTTAAAAACATAAGACATTCATAACAGATTTCACAACATATTAAGTGTGTGCCCTCAGACATCTACTCTACGACCACATATCTATAACACAAAATCCATGTACGTGTGTGTATAGTGCATATGTTATTGTGTGTGTATGCATGTGTCTGTACCTGTGTGTGTGTCTCTTCACAGTCCCCGCTGTTCCATAAGGTGTTTTACTATCTGGTTTTAACATATAATTTCAGTGCTGCCATGAGTTACTTGAGTTCCATGTAGTCATGGCTCTACGTAGTACTGTGCACCTCCCATAGTTTGTTCTGGACTTGGGGACTGTGAAGAGACCTCTGGTGGCATGTCTTGTGGGGTATGTATGGGTGTCCGAGCTGTGCGCCAGTTGTTCAAACAGACAGCTCGGTACATTCAACATGTCAATACCTCTCATAAATAAAAGTAGTGATGAAGTCAATCTCTCCTTCACTTTCAGCCAGGAGAGATTGACATGCGTATTATTACAAGATTTGGTTGAGGTTTAGGATTTTAGTGAATGATTTGTCCCAAATACAATGCTTTTAGTTTTTGAAATATTTAGGATTAATTTATTCCTTGCCACCCATTTTGAAACTAACTGCAGCTCTTTGCTAAGTGTTGCAGTCATTTCAGTCGCTGTGGTAGCTGATGTGTATAGTGTTGAGTCATTTGCATACATAGACACTCTGGCTTTACTCAAAGCCAGTGGCATGTCATTAGTCAAGATTGAAAAAAGTAAGGGGCCTAGACAGCTGCCCTGGAGAATTCCTGATTCTACCTGGATTATGTTTGAGAGGCTTCCATTAAAGGACACCCTCTGTGTTCTGTTTATGGTAGGCAAAATTACAATTCTTGTCTTTCAGAATTGTGGCAGATATACTTGGATGTGTATTGTCAGTGTTTGTTGCTGACATGCCATGCCTAAATATGCTAATCTTGCCAATTAAAAAGTAATTAAAGTAGTTTGCATTATCAGTGGGTTTTATGATGAATGATCCGTCTGATTCAATGAATGATGGAGCTGAGTTTGCCTTTTTTCCCAAAATGTAATTTAAGGTGCTCCAAATCTTTTTACTATCATTCTTTATTTAATTTATCTTTGTTTCATAGTTTAGTTACTCTTTTTATTCAGTTTAGTCACATGATTTCTCAATTTGCAGTACATTTGCCAATCGGATGTATATCCTGCCTGTTTGGCCCTGTCCGGGGGTATCATCCGATGGGGCCATAGTGTCTCCTGACCCCTCATGACCCCTCCTGTCTCAGCCTCCAGTATTTATGCTGTAGTAGTTTATGTCTCGGGGGGCTAGGGTCAGTCTGTTATATCTGCAGTATTTCTCCAGTGTCCTGTGTGAATTTAAATATGCTCTCTCTAATTCTCTCTTTCTTTCTCTCTCTTGGGGGCCTGAGCCCTAGGACCATACCTCAGGATTACCTGGCACGATGACTCCTTGCTGCTCCTTGCTCCTCATTACTCACCACTGACCCACAAATACTCTTCACATCAATAACATAAGAATCACTATAAAAATGTATGATATGACCTCTTATACACTATATTAGGCCCAGACTTCAGAATTGTGGTTTTCCTTGATATGGCTCCTATATTGTGATCACTTCATCCGATGGACTAATTTCTGCAGCATTAGTAAAGATGTGATCAATACATGTTGATGATTTCATTCCTGTGCGTAACTACCCTGGTAGGTTGATTGACAACCCGAACAAGTTTGCAGACACTAGTTACAGTTTGAAGCTGTCTCTTGAGTGGGCAGCCTGATGAAAGCCAGTCAATATTGTAAATCACCCAGGAAATATACGTCTCTATTGATATTGCATACATGATCAAGCATTTCACGATTCCTTGGTGGTCCCTTGGTGGTCTATAGCAGCTTCCCACCAGGGTTAGAGTGTGAGGGGTTAGGGTGTGAGGGTTAGGGTGTGAGGGGTTATGGTGTGAGGGGTTAGGGTTAGAGACAGAGAGGTAGACCTATGGAACACAGGGAAGGGTTAGGCTTAGAGTTAGGGTATAAGGGGTTAGGCTGTGAGGGTTAGGTTTAGAGACAGAGAGGTAGACCTACAGAACACAGGGAAGGGTTAGGGTTAGGGTATGAGGGGTTAGGGTGTGAGGGTTAGGGTTAGGGTTAGGGTATGAGGGGTTAGGCTGTGAGGGTTAGGGTTAGAGACAGAGAGGTAGACCTACAGAACACAGGGAAGGGTTAGGGTTAGGGTATGAGGGGTTAGGGTGTGAGGGTAAGGGTTAGGGTTAGGGTATGAGGGGTTAGGCTGTGAGGGTTAGGGTTAGAGACTGAGAGGTAGACCTACAGAACACAGGGAAGGGTTAGGGTTAGAGTATGAGGGGTTAGGCTGTGAGGGTTAGGGTTAGAGACAGAGAGGTAGACCTATGGAACACAGGGAAGGGGGAGGGTTAGAGTTAGGGTATGAGGGGTTAGGGTGTGAGGGTTAGGGTTAGGGTTAGGGTATGAGGGGTTAGGGTGTGAGGGTTAGGGTTAGATTATGAGGGGTTAGGCTGTGAATGTTAGGGTTAGAGACAGAGAGGTAGACCTATGGAACACAGGGAAGGGTTAGGGTTAGGGTATGAGGGGTTAGGCTGTGAATGTTAGGGTTAGAGACAGAGAGGTAGACCTATGGAACACAGGGAAGGGTTAGGGTTAGAGTATGAGGGGTTAGGCTGTGAATGTTAGGGTTAGAGACAGAGAGGTAGACCTATGGAACACAGGGAAGGGTTAGGGTTAGAGTATGAGCGGTTAGGCTGTGAATGTTAGGGTTAGAGACAGAGAGGTAGACCTATGGAACACAGGGAAGGGTTAGGGTTAGAGTATGAGCGGTTAGGCTGTGAATGTTAGGGTTAGAGACAGAGAGGTAGACCTACGGAACACAGGGAAGGGTTAGGGTTAGGGTATGAGGGGTTAGGCTGTGAATGTTAGGGTTAGAGACAGAGAGGTAGACCTACGGAACACAGGGAAGGGGGAGTTTCCCTTCAGAGCGTGGAACTCCTGTTCTAGTCGTCTTCGTAGATCGATCTGTTCCAATAGAACCTTCTGGAGTTCCTCTTTCTCCATGTTCTCAACATCCTCCTTTAGTGGAACAGGGGAACTTCCATCTTGAGTTTGATCCCCTGGAACAAATGAAATAAA
The DNA here is from genome assembly GCF_034236695.1 of Oncorhynchus nerka. Classification (NCBI taxonomy): domain Eukaryota; kingdom Metazoa; phylum Chordata; class Actinopteri; order Salmoniformes; family Salmonidae; genus Oncorhynchus; species Oncorhynchus nerka. Next base: position 4,246,441 of record NC_088406.1, read on the forward strand.
ATACATTTTTGAATCAATAAGACAATAAGACAGAGTTATATTATCCAAACATACCCTCGTAAAACTGAGAGAGTCTCGCCTCTCCTTTCAGTTCTCTGCTGCCAATGACTGGAACAAATTGCAAAAATAACTGAAGCTGGAGCCTTATATCTTCCTCACTAACTTTAAGCACCAGCTGTCAGAGCAGCTTACCGGTCACTGTACCTGTACATAGCCCATCTGTAAACAGCCCACCCAACTTCCTCATCCCCATATTGTTATTTTTTTTGCTCCTTTGCACCCCAGTATCTCTACTTGCACATCTATCACTCCAGTGTTAAATTGTAATTATTTCACCACTATGGCCTATTTATTGCCTTTACCTCCCTAATCTTACTACATTTGCACACACTGAATATTTATTGTTCTATTGTGTTATTGACTGTACGTTTGTTTATTCCATGTGTAACTCTGTTGTTGTTGTTTGTGTCGCACTGCTTTCCTTAATCTTGGCCAGGTCGCAGTTGTAAATGAGAACTTGTTCTCAACTGGCTTACCTGGCTAAATAAAGGTGAAAAAAATTAGAAACTACATTTAAAATCTCTAGAACAATCGCTCATATCTATTTCATCAGAATAATCATGCTCATATCTATTTCATCAGAATAATCACGCTCATATCTATTTCATCAGAATAATCACGCTCACATCTATTTCATCAGAATAATCACGCTCATATCTATTTCATCAGAATAATCATGCTCATATCTATTTCATCAGAATAATCACGCTCACATCTATTTCATCAGAATAATCACGCTCATATCTATTTCATCAGAATAATCACGCTCATATCTATTTCATCAGAATAATCACGCTCATATCTATTTCATCAGAATAATCACTATTCATTTGACAAATAAGACAATCCAAATGTTTTGCATGAATAGTATTACATCAACATGTAAAATGGAATTAATACTGAACACACCTTTATGAATTAAATAACAAATTAATCAAATTGTTCAATGCTAAATTCATTAAACCTTCAATAAAATAAGTGCAAGAAATAGATTTCATGTGAAACAATATTGACATTTTTATGCTTCCCATAACACCTATTGTTCTGTCTGCAGTCTATAGTGTCTGTAGTCATGCTGCGTTTGTTAACAGTGGATTTGTATTACTGTAGTCCTGTAACCATGATAACCATATTGTTCTATCACTCTTCTACGATGTTAGTGTCGTTTCCATTATGGCCTGATTTCTTCATCTATGAACCTGAACATGTCTTGTGTGTTTGTGTCTGAATTCTGACAATGTGGCAAATCAAAACGGCTTAATGAAACGATCCAGCACATTTGTTTATATAATCTCCCCCCACCCCTCTCCCCCTCTCTCTATATAATCTATCCTTCTCTCCATTTCTCACTCTCTCTCTTTAACTCTTTTATCATTTCATGTCTTGCCTCCTTCAGCCTTGCCTCCTTGCCTCCTTTGCTCTCGCTCTCTCGCCGCTCTCCCTGTCTCATTTGACAAGCAAATCAGCAGACATTGCCTCGGGATATCCGCCTCGTTTGACAGTCAATTAACCAGGAATAGTCAAAGCCAAAGCAGTTTGCATTACATAAATGGAAAATTAGATAGTTTTTCTCCCAAGAAACAGTCCTCCCCTTTAGACAGAGAGTCTTTGGAATCAGAACGTCTAATCACGTCGTCCATCGCCCAGGGAGACATTTAACAATCAGACAAAGGTGGTCTCCTTTAATTTGTATTGTGTAATTTTTAAAAATATATTCTATATTATGTGAGGACATCATTATGGGCTAGATAATATAAATGTTGCCATAGATGTCATAAAATACTGAATGTTTCTGTGACAGATATAAAAGACAAAACTGTGATCCTTGTAATGGAAGGTTTTGCCAAGGAAAAGGCAATTATATGGGTTTGATATGGTTGAAATGGAGATTGTCAACTACCCTGTGTTGAGCTGACTGTCTTATAGAACACATTGTAGGACCGTAATGGTTCCATGTTGAACAAATTCTACAACACATTCTGGACAACATTGGAACATTGGAACATTGGAACATTGGAACATTGGAACATTGGAAACAGCCGTACTTCCATTCCACAGTCTATCGACTATTCAATCTGTTTTGGTTGTTCTAATAATCCCTAAACCTCTGGTCTGTGAGAAGAGAATGAGTCTCTAATAATCCCTAAACCTATGGTCTGTGAGAGGAGAGTGAGTCTCTAATATCCCTAAACCTATGGTCTGTGAGAGGAGAATGAGTCTCTATTAAACCCTAAACCTATGGTCTGTGAGAGGAGAATGAGTTTCTAATAATCCCTAAACCTCTGGTCTGTGAGAGGAGAATGAGTTTCTAATAATCCCTAAACCTATGGTCTGTGAGAGGAGAATGAGTCTCTAATAATCCCCAAACCTATGGTCTGTGAGAGGAGAATGAATCCCTAAACCTATGGTCTGTGAGAAGAGAATGAGTCTCTAATAATCCCTAAACCTATGGTCTGTGAGATTAGAATGAGTCTCTAATAATCCCTAAACCTCTGGTCTGTGAGAGGAGAGTGAGTCTCTAATATCCCTAAACCTATGGTCTGTGAGAGGAGAATGAGTCTCTAATAATCCCTAAACCTATGGTCTGTGAGAAGAGAATGAGTCTCTAATCATCCTAAACCTATGGTCTGTGAGAAGAGAATGAGTCTCTAATAATCCCTAAACCTCTGGTCTGTGAGAGGAGAGTGAGTCTCTAATATCCCTAAACCTATGGTCTGTGAGAGGAGAATGAGTCTCTAATAATCCCTAAACCTATGGTCTGTGAGAGGAGAATGAGTCTCTAATAATCCCTAAACCTATGGTCTGTGAGAGGAGAATGAGTCTAGTCTCTAATAATCCCTAAACCTATGGTCTGTGAGAGGAGAATGAGTCCCTTATAATTCCTAAACCTATGGTCTGTGAGAGGAGAATGAGTCTAGTCTCTAATAATCCCTAAACCTATGGTCTGTGAGAAAAGAATGAGTGTCTAATAATCCCTAATCCTATGGTCTGTGAGAGGAAAATGAGTCTCTAATAATCCCTAAACCTATGGTCTGTGAGAGGAGAATGAGTCTCTAATATTCCCTAAACCTATGGTCTGTGAGAGGAGAATGAGTCTCTATTAAACCCTAAACCTATGGTCTGTGAGAGGAGAATGAGTCTAGTCTCTAATCATCCCTAAACCTATGGTCTGTGAGAGGAGAATGAGTCTCTAATAATCCCTAATCCTACGGTCTGTGATTGGAGAATGATTCTCTAATAATCCCTAAACCTATGGTCTGTGAGAGGAGAATGAGTCTAGTCTCTAATAATCCCTAAACCTATGGTCTGTGAGAAAAGAATGAGTGTCTAATAATCCCTAAACCTCTGGTCTGTGAGAGGAGAATGAGTCTAGTCTCTATTAATCCCTAAACCTATGGTCTGTGAGAGGAGAATGAGTCCCTTATAATCCCTAAACCTATGGTCTGTGAGAGGAGAATGAGACTCTAATAATCCCTAAACCTATGGTCTGTCAGATTAGAATGGGAGCCTCTAATAATCCATGAACCTATGGTCTGTGAGAGGAGAATGAGTCTAGTCTCTAATAATCCCTAAACCTATGGTCTGTGATTGGAGAATGCGTCTCTAATAATCCCTAAACCTATGGTCTGTGAGATTAGAATGGGAGCCTCTAATAATCCATTAACCTATGGTCTGTGAGAGGAGAATGAGTATAGTCTCTAATAATCCCTAAACATATGGTCTGTGAGAGGAGAATGAGTCTCTAATAATCCCTAAACCTATGGTCTGTGAGAGGCGAATGAGTCTAGCCTCTAATAATCCCTAAACCTATGGTCTGTGAGAGGAGAATGAGTCTCTCATATTCCCTAAACCTATGGTCTGTGAGAGGCGAATCAGTCTAGTCTCTAATAATCCCTAAACCTATGGTCTGTGACATTAGAATGGGAGCCTCTAATAATCCCTAAACCTATGGTCTGTGAGAGGAGAATGAGTCTAGTCTCTAATAATCCCTAATCCTATGGTCTGTGAGAGGAAAATGAGTCTCTAATAATCCCTAATCCTATGGTCTGTGAGAGTAGAATGAGTCTGTCCTATAATAATCCCTAAACCTATGGTCTGTGAGAGCAGAATGAGTCTCTAATAATCCCTAAACCTATGGTCTGTGAGAGGAGAATGAGTCTCTAATAATCCCTAAACCTATGGTCTGTGAGATTAGAATGTGAGCCTCTAATAATCCATTAACCTATGGCATGTGAGAGGAGAATGAGTCTCTGATAATCCCTAAACCTATGGTCTGTGAGAGGAAAATGAGTCTCTAATAATCCCTAAACCTATGGTCTGTGAGAGGAGAATGAGTCTCTAATAATCCCTAAACCTATGGTCTGTGAGAGGAGAATGAGTCTAGTCTCTAATAATCCCTAAACCTATGGTCTGTGAGAGGAGAATGAGTCTCTAATAATCCCTAAACCTATGGTCTGTGAGAGGAGAATGAGTCTAGTCTCTAATCATCCCTAAACCTATGGTCTGTGAGAGGAGAATGAGTCTCTAATAATCCCTAAACCTATGGTCTGTGAGAGGAGAATGAGTCTAGTCTCTAATCATCCCTAAACCTATGGTCTGTGAGAGGAGAATGAGTCTCTAATAATCCCTAATCCTACGGTCTGTGATTGGAGAATGATTCTCTAATAATCCCTAAACCTATGGTCTGTGAGAGGAGAATGAGTCTAGTCTCTAATAATCCCTAAACCTATGGTCTGTGAGAAAAGAATGAGTGTCTAATAATCCCTAAACCTATGGTCTGTGAGAGGAAAATTTGTCTTTAATAATCCCTAAACCTATGGTCTGTGAGATTAGAATGAGTCTAGTCTCTAATAATCCCTAAACCTATGGTCTGTGAGAGGAGAATGAGTCTCCAATAATCCCTAAACCTATGGTCTGTGAGATTAGAATGGGAGCCTCTAATAATCCATTAACCTATGGTATGTGAGAGGAGAATGAGTCTAGTCTCTAATAATCCCTAAACCTATGGTCTGTGAGAAAAGAATGAGTGTCTAATAATCCCTAAACCTATGGTCTGTGAGAGGAGAATGAGTTTCTAATAATCCCTAAACCTATGGTCTGTGAGAGGAGAATGAGTCTCTATTAATCCCTAAACCTATGGTCTGTGAGAGGAGAATGCGTCTCTAATAATCCCTAAACCTATGGTCTGTGAGAGGAGAATGAGTCTCTAATATTCCCTAAACCTATGGTCTGTCAGATTAGAATGGGAGCCTCTAATAATCCATTAACCTATGGTCTGTGAGAGGAGAATGAGTCTAGTCTCTAATAATCCCTAAACCTATGGTCTGTGATTGGAGAATGCGTCTCTAATAATCCCTAAACCTATGGTCTGTGAGATTAGAATGGGAGCCTCTAATAATCCATTAACCTATGGTCTGTGAGAGGAGAATGAGTATAGTCTCTAATAATCCCTAAACATATGGTCTGTGAGAGGAGAATGAGTCTCTAATAATCCCTAAACCTATGGTCTGTGAGAGGAAAATGAGTCTCTAATAATCCCTAATCCTATGGTCTGTGAGAGTAGAATGAGTCTGTCCTATAATAATCCCTAAACCTATGGTCTGTGAGAGGAGAATGAGTCTCTAATAATCCCTAAACCTATGGTCTGTGAGAGGAGAATGAGTCTAGTCTCTAATAATCCCTAAACCTATGGTCTGTGAGAGGAGAATGAGTCTCTAATAATCCCTAATCCTATGGTCTGTGAGAGGAAAATGAGTCTCTAATAATCCCTAAACCTATGGTCTGTGAGATTAGAATGGGAGTCTCTAATAATCCCTAAACCTATGGTCTGTGAGAGGAAAATGAGTCTCTAATAATCCCTAAACCTATGGTCTGTGAGATTAGAATGGGAGCCTCTAATAATCCATTAACCTATGGTCTGTGAGAGGAGAATGAGTCTAGTCTCTAATAATCCATAATCCTATGGTCTGTGAGAGGAAAATGAGTCTCTAATAATCCCTAATCCTATGGTCTGTGAGATTAGAATGGGAGCCTCTAATAATCCATAAACCTATGGTCTGTGAGAGGAGAATGAGTCTAGCCTCTAATAATCCCTAAACCTATGGTCTGTGAGAGGAGAATGAGTCTCTCATATTCCCTAAACCTATGGTCTGTGAGAGGAGAATGAGTCTCTAATAATCCCTAAACCTATGGTCTGTGACTGGGAGCCTCTAATAATCCCTAAACCTATGGTCTGTGAGAGGAGAATGAGTCTAGTCTCTAATAATCCCTAATCCTATGGTCTGTGAGAGGAAAATGAGTCTCTAATAATCCCTAATCCTATGGTCTGTGAGAGTAGAATGAGTCTGTCCTATAATAATCCCTAAACCTATGGTCTGTGAGAGCAGAATGAGTCTCTAATAATCCCTAAACCTATGGTCTGTGAGAGGAGAATGAGTCTCTAATAATCCCTAAACCTATGGTCTGTGAGATTAGAATGTGAGCCTCTAATAATCCATTAACCTATGGCATGTGAGAGGAGAATGAGTCTCTGATAATCCCTAAACCTATGGTCTGTGAGAGGAAAATGAGTCTCTAATAATCCCTAAACCTATGGTCTGTGAGAGGAGAATGAGTCTCTATTAAACCCTAAACCTATGGTCTGTGAGAGGAGAATGAGTCTCTATTAAACCCTTAACCTATGGTCTGTGAGAGGAGAATGAGTCCCTAATAATCCCTAAACCTATGGTCTGTGAGAGGAAAATGAGTCTCTAATAATCCCTAAACCTATGGTCTGTGAGAGGAGAATGAGTCTCTATTAATCCCTAAACCTATGGTCTGTGAGAGGAGAATGAGTCTCTATTAAACCCTAAACCTATGGTCTGTGAGAGGAGAATGAGTCTCTAATAATCCCTAAACCTATGGTCTGTGAGAGGAGAATGAGTCTAGTCTCTAATCATCCCTAAACCTATGGTCTGTGAGAGGAGAATGAGTCTCCAATAATCCCTAAACCTATGGTCTGTGAGATTAGAATGGGAGCCTCTAATAATCCATTAACCTATGGTATGTGAGAGGAGAATGAGTCTAGTCTCTAATAATCCCTAAACCTATGGTCTGTGAGAAAAGAATGAGTGTCTAATAATCCCTAAACCTATGGTCTGTGAGAGGAGAATGAGTTTCTAATAATCCCTAAACCTATGGTCTGTGAGAGGAGAATGAGTCTAGTCTCTATTAATCCCTAAACCTATGGTCTGTGAGAGGAGAATGCGTCTCTAATAATCCCTAAACCTATGGTCTGTGAGAGGAAAATGAGTCTCTAATAATCCCTAAACCTATGGTCTGTCAGATTAGAATGGGAGCCTCTAATAATCCATTAACCTATGGTCTGTGAGAGGAGAATGAGTCTAGTCTCTAATAATCCCTAAACCTATGGTCTGTGATTGGAGAATGCGTCTCTAATAATCCCTAAACCTATGGTCTGTGAGATTAGAATGGGAGCCTCTAATAATCCATTAACCTATGGTCTGTGAGAGGAGAATGAGTATAGTCTCTAATAATCCCTAAACATATGGTCTGTGAGAGGAGAATGAGTCTCTAATAATCCCTAAACCTATGGTCTGTGAGAGGAAAATGAGTCTCTAATAATCCCTAATCCTATGGTCTGTGAGAGTAGAATGAGTCTGTCCTATAATAATCCCTAAACCTATGGTCTGTGAGAGGAGAATGAGTCTCTAATAATCCCTAAACCTATGGTCTGTGAGAGGAGAATGAGTCTAGTGTCTAATCATCCTAAACCTATGGTCTGTGAGAGGAGAATGAGTCTCTAATAATCCCTAATCCTATGGTCTGTGAGAGGAAAATTAGTCTCTAATAATCCCTAAACCTATGGTCTGTGAGATTAGAATGGGAGTCTCTAATAATCCCTAAACCTATGGTCTGTGAGAGGAAAATGAGTCTCTAATAATCCCTAAACCTATGGTCTGTGAGAGGAGAATGAGTCTCTAATAATCCCTAAACCTATGGTCTGTGAGAGGAGAATGAGTCTCTAATAATCCCTAAACCTATGGTCTGTGAGATTAGAATGGGAGCCTCTAATAATCCATTAACCTATGGTCTGTGAGAGGAGAATGAGTCTAGTCTCTAATAATCCATAATCCTATGGTCTGTGAGAGGAAAATGAGTCTCTAATATTCCCTAAACCTATGGTCTGTGAGAGGAAAATGAGTCTCTAATATTCCCTAAACCTATGGTCTGTGAGAGGAGAATGAGTCTAGCCTCTAATAATCCCTAAACCTATGGTCTGTGAGAGGAAAATGAGTCTCTAATATTCCCTAAACCTATGGTCTGTGAGAGGAGAATGAGTCTAGCCTCTAATAATCCCTAAACCTATGGTCTGTGAGAGGAGAATGAGTCTAGCCTCTAATAATCTCTAAACCTATGGTCTGTGAGAGGAGAATGAGTCTCTCATATTCCCTAAACCTATGGTCTGTGAGAGGCGAATCAGTCTAGTCTCTAATAATCCCTAAACCTATGGTCAGTGACATTAGAATGGGAGCCTCTAATAATCCCTAAACCTATGGTCTGTGAGAGGAGAATGAGTCTAGTCTCTAATAATCCCTAAACCTATGGTCTGTGAGAGGAAAATGAGTCTCTAATAATCCCTAATCCTATGGTCTGTGAGAGTAGAATGAGTCTGTCCTATAATAATCCCTAAACCTATGGTCTGTGAGAGCAGAATGAGTCTCTAATAATCCCTAAACCTATGGTCTGTGAGAGGAGAATGAGTCTCTAATAATCCCTAAACCTATGGTCTGTGAGATTAGAATGGGAGCCTCTAATAATCCATAAACCTATGGTCTGTGAGAGGAGAATGAGTCTAGCCTCTAATAATCCCTAAACCTATGGTCTGTGAGAGGAGAATGAGTCTAGTCTTTAATAATCCCTAAACCTATGGTCTGTGAGAGGAGAATGAGTCTCTAATAATCCCAAACCTATGGTCTGTGAGAGGAGAATGAGTCTCTAATAATCCCTAAACCCATGGTCCGTGAGAGGAGAATGAGTCTCTATTAATCCCTAAACCTATGGTCTGTGAGAGGAGAATGAGTCTCTAATAATCCCTAAACCTATGGTCTGTGAGAGGAAAATGAGTCTCTAATAATCCCTAAACCTATGGTCTGTGAGATTAGAATGGGAGCCTCTAATAATCCATTAACCTATGGTCTGTGAGAGGAGAATGAGTCTCTAATATTCCCCAAACCTATGGTCTGTGAGAGTAGAATGAGTCTGTCCTATTAATAATCCCTAAACCTATGGTCTGTGAGAGCAGAATGAGTCTCTAATAATCCCTAAACCTATGGTCTGTGAGAGGAAAATTAGTCTCTAATATTCCCTAAACCTA